>NC_064643.1:405768388-406071418 GCF_023864345.2 Schistocerca serialis cubense
GTGACGTTGTCAGTCTATGCATGAGTAATTGTCGTGTGATTTAATTTTTTATTCTCTTTTATAAGGATGGGAACTGGCTGTTAGTATGCTACAGAGTTCTTTATTAATCGAACCACACCAGAACATCTATAAAATACTGATTGTATACTTGCATAATATGAGTAATTGTGTCTGTCGAACCGTGCTTGGATTAGGTCAGATGCTCCTCATCAATATAGTTATCTCCTTTTAACGGACGCCATACACACTGCTACAAGATCTACAGTCTTCGTGCCTGTATTGTGGAAGGCTGTGAAGCAAACCACAAATCTCCAGGGATACATCAACACATCATGGATTCGATGCGAGGACGAGTTCGTGCAAGTATCCTTGCTAACGGAGGGCATTTTGAACATTTGTTAGGAGAGCTATTCAGACTGTGTTGATACGTTATTTGTCTATGGATTTCCCATGATTGATTATAAAGAGAAGTAGAAAATGACTTCTAACACGGAAATAAAGCGTTTCCTGACCGATTTCCACTAACATAGTTTTTCCTCTGTGTGTGGGGAATGTTTCCCAGAAGTCTGTCCATAATGTTATGTTACAAATTGTATTGAATTATCTCACCATTGTGGTTACTAGTGTTTCTGTACCTACAGAGGGAGAATTTGACGTTGCTTTTACTCCTGGAAGTACAATTCTACAACTGCTTTTTGTAGAAGTAAACCTGTAAGATTTTTCAGAGCTAACAGGCAGGGACATGGCGAGAGCGTGTTGATGCTGGGCCGGCTGTAAGAGGATTGAGACAGAGCGGAGCTGGCTGGCCGCGGGCTTCCAGGCGCGGCTTTTATCGTCGCGGCCGGCGATAGCACGGCCTAAGTAAAGAAGCCTGCCCGCCCCTAATGATCCGACGCTCGCCTGAGTGCTTCCTCTGATTACCCAGACCGTTTACATATCTGCCCATTAAAATAGATAGGCCGGCAGATTCCGGCGCGCAGACGGCTGGCTTTCGATAACGCCCCTCCCCAGGCGTTGCGCTTGGGCCTCGTACTTTTCCAAACATCGCGCCTCTTGCGTTGTTCGGAAACGCCACCCGTCCCTCTATGTTGCGAACGAATCGAGAAAACAAAGAAAATTCAGCGCCTTCTGCCACACAGTGACAGCTCGGTAAGGTTAGTACATAACATTGTCCACGCCCCCGACTTCATCACCTTGGAATTTTTTATACAACGATCGTCGTCCCATTCAGTAATAGTTCATAATACAACGATTCATGAATGTTAGACACCTTGTCACCATAAAATGTATTTGAGTATTCCTCCCAGTGACAGATGATGACCTAGCGTTTACAATTTCCCATACATGTTTCGGTGCTGTTGCACAGTCCTCAAAAAGTTTCCTTTTATTTCACTTTAAACGATACATAAAATTGGAAAAACAAATATGTACAAGTGGGATTATGGTAATGGTTCACCGGCAAACGATACATAAAATTGGAAAAACAAATATGTACAAGTGGGATTATGGAAATGGTTCACTGGCAATTTTTAAAAATCGTAGACCTTAACAGCATATTTGGTTGCTCGTGTTGTTGTCTGCCTTTATCATTATAGGGATAAATTAACCCTGGTACATATTATAATACTTAAGCAAATACGAATTAAACATTGACTGTTTTTCAGAAGAAAAACTTCAACATGAATACCTATCGACCATTTGCATATCTAACGGCTATAGCAAGAGAAGCGAAAGCTTTCACGAAGCAACTTCCGATTTCCCAGGAAAACAGATTACCGGCATCTTCCACATACAATTTCAATTTAATCAAAACAACTTTTATTAAGGGTACGACAAGCTGTTTCATGTATTTGTGAAAATGAAGTACGAGCTCATTAACATTTCCAACAAAATTGTAGGCGTTTTTTCCTTCAGAAAAAATTTTGCTATACTGTTACGAATCTTATTTGCAACATATTCCAAGGCTTGCCAATACAGATACAGTTAAGTGAGCAAAAAACGAATCACTTGTTATATATTTCTGAGAAGTGAATCATACAGTTGATAACCTTTCGTATACTGTTACCAGCACGAAGAAAACACGCGAGGTCGAAAATGATAATCAAGACAACGCTGATATCGAAATGTTAAGAGTTTAAATCGGTTTCAGTCAAATGCAACATCACAAATGTGCTGAATCGCAGATACTATTGCCTCGTCGACTGAGCGCTGTCTCCGACATTGTCATGTAAGAATGAGAGAAGTAGTGGAACGTTTCTGGGTAGTACACAGTGGAGTGTCACGAAAACAGAATCGCAAAATTATTAACAGTGATTGCTACTTGTCGTACAGCATGTGTAAACTTAATCAGGAAGTTTTTATATGTGAGGTGTACCTTATTCATGTCCTCCCTGAACACTCTCTCCTACTTCGTGACTCAGAGGCCTACTGAAAGTCAAGAGCCTACGTGAGTTACTTGACCAGCTTCAACAACGGCCTGAGTGTCTCGTTATAAATTTAATCTTAAACAGATCAGATTTGTCGTTTTACTACCGGAACAGAGAATAAATTTAGGCCCTGAAGGTCTTTTCGAGCTGGTATATGTAGTGTAACCTGGATTTCAGAAAACCCGTCTCCTAACCGCAGAAGAGTCGTATGCAGTAAGACACACCAACATAGAATCATAAACACTATGTTAAATAAATTGCTACTTGTATGATAAAAAGAAAACTGCAGTTTCGTTAAAATTTTTATAATTATTTTAGTCCAGAAGCAAATATTATGTGAAGAACATTATGGATACAAAATACTATTTTCGCGCAGAATGACCTTCAATGGGACCACAATTTTCATCTTCAGAATAAGAAAATAATCGTGAAAAGTGTATGTTCAGGTACACGAAATAAGAGGTACACATTCTCCAACTGCCGTTCAGGCCAGTAGATTGTAGGGCTACTCTCAAATGAAGTGACAGCAGAAAACGAAAGCCTTCGCGAATTTCATAGACACATGCAACCGATGGACAAAACTGTTACGCATGTTGGGTGTCGTTGCCTCGTGGCCCTCTCATTAAAACTGTCTGCCTTACACACTGCCTTTCTCTCAGCTACCGTTCTATTGTGCTGCCAGTCTTTACGTTACAAGTCACACTTGTGAGGTACGGTGTTTGACCGTTAAAACCTCTGCTGTCGCCTTTTATTGTAAACATTGTGCTCTTTGGTGGCGCACAGCTGAATAGAAAGAAATACTGTACAGATCATAGCCAAAAGTTAACGTAAACAAATAAAGTAGGAGAACGAATTGTAATACTTGTGTGTAGGCTAATAGTATTACGAGCAATAGGGACTGTCTCGCAAATATGAAAAAGAGATGGATTGTAGTAAGTATGCAAGTGTCCGTAACGCAAATGAAAAATTGATTATGGAGGAGAAATAAGATACATCACTGCTAAAGCGTAAATGAGATTCAGCTGTCCTATAAAAGAAAAGCTGCAAAATGCTGCAACGAGAAACAGGAAATGCCTACACGATGGATGAATCAACACTAAATCATCATGGCAAAATTCGCAGTTCCTAAACAGCTGTTTCATTTTACAATAAAAAAGGTGTCGTTTTGTGAGACGTCAAAGTAAATAAAATAAGACTTTTAGATCAGATGTTGCACTATTAAAGCAAAGGAAATAATTAGCTAAATTCCTAAATGTGGCGATGGTCCTCTTCAATACTGAATTACGGAATTCGTGACTGCCTTCAGATACATTGGAAGTTCATTCATATTGTGGACATTTCGAACACTACCGCTTGCGTGGTGGACTGTTGACGGGCTAAACAAAAGAGACAGAAGTTAAGCTGTATTTCAGTAACACTTTTCTTGCCTTATCTTGGAACTGCCTGAAAATCGACTCGTTCATCCAGGTCTGCACTTTAGCAGTTTGAAGCGAGAAATAATTATTGCAGTAAGTTAATTGGACACTGCTTAACTTGCACTATTACTTGTTACGCAAGATCATTTCTACCACCAACACAATAACTGCTAAAAAATCATTGTGTGAACATATAAGCATCTACTAGCTAATAATTATATGCAGGAGTACATTAACCTGACACATTCTTACCTACGATAATATAAAAGTGATACAACAGTTTCTCGATTTGCTGATTTCTGAATTGCATCTCAAGACCATCTCACAATGCTGCAACGGTTACTCGGAATGTCTCTGACAAACAAACGCTGATAAATAACAGATAAGTTGGGAACCGCCAAGAACTGTTTTGTACAAAGTAATTCAGCCTGTAAAATTTCAGCATACTGACATCCCGCTGAAAAATTCACTTGTAAGGGAAATAATAATCAGTAGCGTCCAACACGCGTCATGCTTGTGTCCAAAGCGGTTCAAAATGTAGTTTAAGCCATGCAGTGCGTGTGCAGGGAACTGTAGCACACCTGAGCAGCGGTCGCGGCGCAGACCTGCTGAACGCACGCTGCCGCTGGCGGGGTCAGCTTTCTGGCGGACTGCGCGCCTGTTATAAAACCGCCGCGCCGGCCGCGGCGCGTGTCACACGTCGCCACGTGATTCGCGTCTTCCGGGTGGACGGCTTGCGGTCGCCTGACGTGTGTGTGTGTGTGTGTGTGTGTCGTATCGGCTGTCTACCGCAGTGGCGAATACACTTCTCTGCTCCGCAAATTACAAACCTATGACAGACATACCGGTCCCTGCCTTGTGAATAATCTGCATCACAGCACAGCAAAAACATATTAAAAACGCCTAACCACCGGATTGTTTTGTTGCCTCTGAAGTTCGTGACGATAGTCTTCTCTGCCAGAGGCGATATCAGCTGTGACAGGCGACATCAGCAGCGTCCTGTTGCAACAGTCAAACAGCTCAGTCTGGTCAGTGATGGTACACATGATTATCAGTTTCAATTCTGTATAGTCCGTGAATCGGACATTCGTCATACCGTGTAATAAAGGATGCACGAATTTTATCTGTAGCACTTACTCATTATTTCCTGGTTGATAGAGAAATAACAGCAATGTAAGCGCCAAACCTTAGAAATTCGTCCCGTACTGACAAAATCAGGGAACAAGTACAGGGAATTATGTAACAAACACACTAAATAACTGAAATACCAGCCGATGTTCGGTCGGCTTACGACGCACAGGCGTTGAAATCAAACCTTGGCGGGCGGAAACGTCCAGTGCGTAAGCTGGCAGCTTGTAACTTGTGCACTCTCGCACTGAATGACTCATTGTAACATTCTGAAGAATGAAGATTAAAGTTCACACGTTGAGACGGTACAAGGATGGTGAATCGGGAAGGCAATTTGTCAACACATACGTATCGCATCAGGGTAACTACACAGTGAGACTGAATCGCTGTACACTGCACACTTCACCATAATCGGAAATTTAATTTTTGCAAAGAACTGAGCAGATAGTTACGTAGCCAATACCGCAAAGATAAAGAGCCTCATAATGAAAACGGCAGTGAGGTGGTGAAGCGTGTTCGGAGTGCGGTGCGCAGACTTTGGAATGAAACGTCGGCTGCCGGAGATGCTTCGGTGCGAGAACTGGACTGGATACTCGTATCCTGGCGTAGTAGCTGTCACGTGTCGAGTCGCCTGAGCACAGGTACACACCGCGGTGACGCACTGCACTCGCGACGGTGTCCCCCGGCGGCTACTTACGTTTGAGCGGCTTGGGGTTGCTCTGCTTGCGCCGCGACATGTCGGCGCCTGGTGAGACGTAGCGCCTAGGCTGCGGCCGGGGCCGGCATCGGCATGGCTCGTGCAGTGGCCGGCCTCGGCGTCGGCTCGTCGCTCGACACGCTGCTGCTGGCTAGCTCCCGCGGCTGGTCGGCGGCACGCGAAGCGAAGCGCACTGCGCGGCGGCCGGGCAGCTACTGGCGCGTCGGCCGGCCGCGCGCCGCGCCCGCCTGCCCCCACCACCGCAGCCGCTTCTCCCACCCCCCACCCGCGTCCGCGCCGCCACCGCCGCCCCCGCCACCGACGGCTGCCGATGGCTCATCCACGCCTCCGCTGGGGCCCACCTCTCTCGCCTTCTCGCAACTACCGGTTTCAGCTTCCCTGACGCTTGTGACGTTTCTGCTGATATACTGCGAACGAGAGGGCGACGCCACTTGTCAACGGAAACAGGTGGTCCAAAGGCGAGCGCTGGATATTCGCTTGCAGACAAGCGATACTAATGTACCTAGAAGACCTCATTATCACAGTGCTAGTGTTCCAAACGGTTAACAAAAACTTCGGTGCTTACGACATAGCAATAAGAAAAGCATGCATTTTCGGCCTAATAATAAAGCCGGTGTCTCAACTATACTGCATCTCTCTCTCTCTCTCTCTCTCTCTCTCTCTCTCTCTCTCTCTCTACCACCGTCTTTCCACTCAGAGGTTGTGTACACCAAGAATTGAATGCGATTGTTTCGGTAAAGGGACACATGGAACATAACGTAGACTTGCTGCAGAAAAACTACTCACATGGACAACTGGCGGTGTTCTCGAAGAGATACAGTTCTCCCCTCCTTCCCCACTCGGGCACACATTCAAAGTCTTTCTATATTCAAACCCTCATTTTACACAGAGGTAACATGTGAACAAAACGTGTAACACCACTACATTACATTAGGCCTTAGGACTGTTCTGACTAACCGACAGCAGTAAGGCAGTACGAGGTGCGACCTGTGAGGTGGTACATGTGGACAGCATGTCGCCAGCCAGAAGATGAGCCCTTCTTTTTCAAGCAGCTCTTTATTCAACATCACGAGGCTGAGAAGACGCTATTGCATACCTGCCCACTCAAAAAAGAAATCTGGGGATGTACCGGGAATAGAAACCGGTTCCTTCCGCACCGAAGGCAGAGGCGCTAACCTTTCTATATCCACGATTTTGCGTGTCACCCTTGCTAATAATCTCTGTATCGCTCCAATTTTAGTGTATGTACCGCCGAGATGTGTACGCCATTCGGCAACATTAACTGCCAGAGCCAATCCTTAGATGATTTATAGAGCAGTCACTTCATAGAATGTCACATACCACTCAGCTTATTCCATCCAATAAGTACAATGTCTCCAAAAACGCATAGATAACAATGTGATGTAGTGCAAAGAAGTATCGTTCAAAAAAGGAAAACGAGTCGTTGAAATCTTACATAAACCGTAGTATTTTACAGTTTCTAACGCATAATTCTATTATCTCTGTCGATTTGCTTCAGTCCACTGACAGCTGTACCGTTCTGCACCAGAGTACCTCTTAGTTATACTGATATTTCCAAAAGGAAACACAAATACTGTTTACTTAAAACGTAGAGTTCTTACGGGTTTTAATTTTACGAATAGATACATGTTACAAGCTAACAAAAAATTCCGTAGAAGTTAACGCGGGTGTGGACCGTGTTATTTATAATCGCTGTTGACGGGTTTTGCACTTAACATATAATTTGTCATTCATGGTTTGCCTAAACTAATGTTTATAAATACGATGTTTCACAAAAATAGGACATGGAAGAACGGAGCAGAGATGATATAACAGCTTAACTACTGGAGATGCAATAGACAAGAAATAGTGACGATTCGAAAAACCGTTAAAAACGCCACGTTTCCAGTCAATATTACGGGCCGAAAGAAAATCTCAAAATCAACAATACAGAGTTTCATTCTCACATACATCAATATGGGATATGATCACCATGTACACTTCACAAACTATGTGACTGGATATTGTCCCCTCCAACACAAATTCAATCTAGAACTTACAAGTAAGATAGGCAGAGTCTGGGCCGTGTTCTTTGAGGAAGGACTTTCGTCTACACTCATGCTCATTCATTAAGGATAATTGTAGAATGTGGTGCCACACAACGTGGCACTACACAAAACTGGCGCTAATAGCATAGGCACATACGTAACACACACGACAAGTTAAGAAAACCGTCCCGACACACATGTGCTACAAAACTCCACTGTTTCCTGCGCATGTACCGCGACATCCATATGGGATATTATCACCATGTACACTTACACAGGCCGCACAACGGGTTGGCATACTCTGGATCAGGTGGTCGAGCAGCTGCTGGGGTATACCCTCCCATTCTTGCACCTGTGCTTGTCGGAGCTCCTGAAGTGTCGTAGGAGTTTGAAGACATGTAGCGATACGTCGACCGAGAGCATCCCAGACGTGCTTGATGGGGTTTAGGTCTGGAGAACAGGCAGGCCACTCCATTCGCCTTATATCTTCTGTTTCAAGGTATTCCTCCACGATGGCAGTTCGTTGGGGCCGTGCGTTATCATCCATCAGGAGGAAAGCGGGAACCCACTGCACCCCTGAAAAGGCGGACATACTGCTGCAAAATGGCGTCCCGATACACCTGACCTGTTACAGTTCCTCTGTCAAAGACATGCAGAGGTGTATGTGTACCAATCATAATCCCACCCCACACCATCAAGCCACGACCTCCATACAGGTCCCTTTCAAGGACATTAAGGGGTTGGTATCTGGTTCCTGGTTCACGCCAGATCAAAACCCGGCGAGAATCACTGTTCAGACTATACCTGGACTCGTCCGTGAACATAACCTGGGACCACTGTTCCAATGACCATGTACTGTGTCCTTGACACCAGGCTTTACGGGCTTTCCTGTGACCAGGAGCCAGTGGAATGCACCTTGCAGGTCTCCGGGCGAATGTCCGTTCAGTAGTCTGTAGACTGTGTGTCTGGGAGACAACTGTTCCAGTGGCTACGGTAAGGTCCCGAGCAAGGCCACCTGCAGTACTCCGTGGCCGTCTGCGGGTACTGATGGTGAGAAATCGGTCTTCTTGTGGTGTTGTGCGCTATGGACGTCCCGTACTGTAGCGCCTGGAAACGTTTCCTGTCTGCTGGAATCGTTGCCATAATCGTGAGATCACACTTTGTGGCACACGGAGGGCCCGTGCTACGACCTCCTGTGTTCGACCAGCCTCCAGTAGCCCTGGTATTCTACCCCTCATAAGATCATAAATATGTGTTCTTTGAGCCATTTTCAACACACAGTCACCATTAGCACGTCTGAAAACGTCTGCATACCTACTCGGTACAGCGTACTCTGACATGCACCAACACACCCCTGCGTACGTGGACTGCTGCCAGCGCCACCGTGCTCACGACCGCAGGTCAAATGTACCGCATGGTCATACCCCGACGTCATTTAAACTCGCAAACCGCCCACCAGAGCGTTGTTTCACCATGTATCAGCATTATCCTTAATTTATGAGCATGAGCGTAGATTCCCCCCAATACCGCCCGTCAAAAGTCTTGCGCGATGCATGTGACCGCAGATACGACTGATCACAATCTCTTAATATTCCACACTGCAATTCGCGTTCTAAGGATCATTTTCAGCATGTCACAATTCAGAACGAGTAAATTTTAGTATGGTACGAGGGTGAGTCAAAAGAAAACCTTAAATTTGTAATAACAAATCGAAATTTCGGGCCGTTATCCTGTAACTTGGTAAGCGTGCTACAAACAGCGTGCAGAATGGCCTGTAGGTGTCAGCATTGTGCAGATGCACAGATACCGTCGCAGTATCGGTATAAAGATGGCCGCCCCACTTGCGACTTGCACCAGGGAATACAGCGTTCTGTTATTCGGTTTTTGCGTAGCGAAGATGTGAAACCTATTGAAATTCATCGTCGAATGAAGGTTCAGTACAGTGATGCATGTTTGTCACAGCAGAAAGTCTACGAATGGAGTAAGAAGTTCGCAAATGATGTGACTTCAGTGTAAGATGCTCCTCGTCCAGGTCAGGCACATCGAGTTGTGACTCCACAGAACATTGCTGCAGTTGAAGCCATAGTGAAGGAAAACCGCCGAGTGACACTGAATGACATTGCAGCATGTTTACAGATTAGTTGTGCTGAAGAGGTACCCCACGCGGTGCATGAGTGGTTGCTGGAAGACTTGCGTTGAACGTGGGGGAGATTATGTTGAAAAGTGATACAGCTTTGTATCACTTCTGCACAATAAATAATATTTTTTAAAAATATTTAAGGTTTTCATTTGACTCACCCTCGTAGATTTCCACCTGGTTTGTGACTGTTTACAACTCTTATTATTTTCTATTTTAATTCGCCGAAAAGTGAGACTGGCGATTAGTAAAAATAAATATTTTGTATTAATGAATCACTTTACGTTTTTTGTCATCTCCATAAATGAACTCGTTGGAATTTCAGCTGAGTTAAATAAACTAAGTAATTATTTCGAAATTTATAGTTTTCTACGCGGTCGTGTAACGACTTGTGTTTGCCTCGGAGTTCTTGGATGCAGATTCATGGGAGATTTGCGCCCGTCAGTACTCACTAGTTGAACTAGGCATTGTTGAGATTGCTGAAAGCGGGTGAGCTGCAGGGGGTGTGGAACACTTCTACGGAGGTACTTTTCTGTGGAACCATGGACTTTTGCTAGGATAAGAGTGTTTTCGCAGGTAGCATATAGGTATATAAAAAATTTGTTTCCTGTCTAACCATGTAGCACAGCGTGCTGCAGACTCCGATACGTGTTACTACTCGTAGGAATTAGTTTTAAAACATGTTGAAAAGTTGAAGAAACTCAACTGCAACCGATGACTTCGTTATGATAATTTACTTTGTCATTGTCAGTTTAATGCTAGTTTGTCCATCTTCACACGAAGTCTAGATTAAATTGCAAGACGACAGTTTGGTTGTGAGACGAAGTCAACAAATGTGAAAGAAAACAAATTACTTGAAGTGTCTTAGGCTGCGTGGAAATATCAACGCGTTCCATCTCCGGACAAGTGCCACTTCGCACAACTGTCACAAACTCGTTTATAGCCGGCAGTCTATAGGCAGTCCGACGAGGGCAGCGGAACTCTGCGAGGGAAGCTCGTGTGGCTGCGAGAGCTGAACTGGATTTGGTGATGGAAATGTTACGAAGACAGTAGAAGATTTTTACAGTCGTACTGCGAAAACTCACCGAAAACTGGGTCTTGATTCGAATGGGCAGAGAAGACACCAGCAGCACTTCGGCGAGTTGAGGTCGTCGTGTATAATATGGAAGTGCAGTGATCACCAACAACAAAAAGATTAAGAACTTTCGCATTTCATTACTTTCGTTATTTATCCAAGAGTTGATGATGCTAATTTTGATCAAAACAGACGAGGGGGCGAACAATTTGCAACTGCTCTACATGAACCATATACTCGTAATAAAATGGGTAACTCGCGAATTGACTTTAATTCTAGGACGTAAGCCACCTTTCACGGTGTTAATTAGTAGATTTAAATTTTGATGGAAAGCTGCGGTTAGGTTACAGACTACCTCATCATTGAGAGGGACTAGTCAGTCAAAATAATGTATTCTATTGCTATCTACTATAAACGATACCACTGTTTGGAGGGCACAAGGTGAGCAACTGCCGGAACCGAAGGCGTAAGGAGAGGAGTGACTTATGCTGCGGTAGCCTAGTTTGTGGGACACTTGTCTTTTAAAGGCAAATGTCCTGGATTCGAGTTCCAGTCCGGGACACAGTTTTAATCTGCCAGGAAGTTTCATATCAGCGCACACTCCGTTGCAGAGTGTCTGGGGGAGTGCAAAATGCGTGTTTATTTCCAAATGCAATAAAACAACAGTGACTGCGTAGGTGATTTGTTACGTTTCTTTCAACACTGCACTTGTAGATATACCTTGCATGTGTATTGGGTACAATTTAAGTTGATTTCAGTGAGCTGTGTTAGCCTCAGAACACATAAGACATTGCAACAAAAGAACCATCTTAAACCCCTATTGGCTCAGGAGTTAGGGAGAGTTCCAGGGCTGAGGTCCAGGGCCCCATACATGAAGAACAGCCGCTAGGCCACCAGCTGCTGCCCACTTCCTGGAGAGCCGTTGTCGATCAGGCACCCCCTGCTAACATTTTTACTGCTACGGAGGACATCTGCTAAATGTTTTTCTTGTGGGAGGAGGATTCTTAAACAGCACGGTCAGCTTTTTGAACCATTTTTAAGAGGAACTTTCCAAGGGACACAGAGATCATGAAAGCTTTCTCAAAGACAAGGGCAGTCTCTGGAGGTAATGGTTATACGATTCTGCTTCCAGCTTGGTGTCCAGCCCAACATTTCTTCTCCTTTTTGTATTCAACACTTGAAAGGTACTAAAAATGAAACATTCATATTGGCTGCACGATAATGACGTAAAATTTTTTAGACACAAGTTTCTGGCAATGGGGCATCGCTACGCTCGATTGAAGTGGCCGCATTTTCCCTATATTGGTGGGAGCACAGTGGAGTCAGCCTAATTCTTTTATTGGCGGGACACTAAAGGTAAGTTCTGTGATAGGAAACTGATATTTGAGGCGTGGGAGATGTTTACGGTACAGACATTTTAGACACTTAAGGTTTTTCTCTCACTAGAGTCATTTCGGGCTCTGCACACACCTGAGACACACTTCGGTCAGAACACTTCAGGCAGAGACTATGTGCAGCACATGTCTGGTTCAGACCTCGGCCGAGGATGATGCAGCAGTTCTGCAGATGCAGGTGCTGTATGTGAGATTGTTTGGGCAAGACTCAGTATCAGCTAAGGACATAAAATTCTAACTGGATCCTTCCATCGCCCACCAAACTAACTCCTGATATAAGCGAAAACCTTAAGGAAACCTCAGTTCACTTGTACGCAAGTTCCTAAATCACACTGAAATCATCGGTGGTGATTATCCAATAATTAATTGGAAAAATTACAGTTTTGTTTGTTAATGGTGAGTGTGATAAGCCATTCTGTGAAGCTTTACAAATGCCTTTTCTGAAAACTACCTAGAACAGGTAGTTAGGAACTCCACTCACGATGTACACACGTTGCACTACTGGCAATAAATATACTTGACCTATTTGAGGACGTCCGCAACGCAACTGGTATCAGTTTAAATGGTTCAAATGGCTCTGAGTACTATGGGACTTAACATCTGTGGTCATCAGTCCCCTAGAACTTAGAACTACTTAAACCTAACCAACCTAAGGACATCACACACATCCATGCCCGAGGCAGGATTCGAACCTGCGACCGTAGCGGTCACGCGGTTCCAGACTGAAGCGCCAGAACCGCACGGCCACACCGGCCGGCCTGGTATCAGTGGTTGTCGCAAAAATGAGTACTGAAGAACAAAGGACAATTACACTACTGGCCATTAAAATTGCTACACCACGAAGATGACGTGCTACAGACGCGAAATTTAACCGACAGGAAGAAGATGCTGTGATATGCAAATGATTAGCTTTTCAGAGCATTCACACAAAGTTGGCGCCGGTGGCGACAACTACGACGTGCTGACAAGTTTCCAACAGATTTCTCATACACAAACAGCAGTTGACCGGTGTTGCCTGGTGAAACGTGTTGTGATGCCTCGTGTGAGGAGGAGAAATGCGAACCATCACGTTTCCGACTTTGATAAAGGTCGGATTGTAGCCTATCGCGATTGCGGTTTATTGTATCGCGACATTGCTGCTCGCGTTGGTCGAGATCCAATGACTGTTAGCAGAATATGGAATTAGTGGGTTCAGGAGGGTAATACGGAACGCCGTGCTGGATCCCAACGGCCTCGTATCACTAACAGTCGAAATGACAGGCATCTTATCTGCATGGCTATAACGGATCGCGCAGCCACGTCTCGATCCCTAAATCAACAGATGGGGACGTTTGACAGGCAATAACCATCTGCACGAACAGTTCGACGACGTTTACAGCAGCATGGACTATGAGCTAGGAGACCATGGCTGCGGCTACCCCTGACGCTGCATCACAGACAGGAGCGCCTGCGATGGTGTACTCAACAACGAACCTGGGTGCACGAATGGCAAAACGTCATTTTTCGGATGAATCCAGGTTCTGTTTACAGCATCATGATGGTCGCATCCGTGTTTGGCGACATCGCGGTGAACACACATTGGAAGCGTGTATTCGTCATCGCCATACTGGCATAAAACCCGGCGTGATGGTATGGGGTGCCATTGGTTACATGTCGCGGTCACCTCTTGTTCGCATTGACGGCACTTTGAACAGTGGACGTCATATTTCAGATGTGTTACAACCCGTGGCTCTACCCTTCATTCGATCCCTGCGAAACCCTACATTTCAGCAAGATAATGCACGACCGAATGTCGCACATCCTGTACGGGCCTTTCTGGATAGAGAAAATGTTCGACTGCTGCCCTGGCCAGCACATTCTTCAGATCTATCAGCAACTGAAAACGTCTGGTCAATGGTGGCCGAGCAACTGGCTCGTCAGAATACGCCAGTCACTACTCTTGATGAACTGTGGTATCGTGTTGAAGCTGCATGGGCAGCTGTACCTGTGCAAGCCATCCAAGCTCTGTTTGACTCAATGCCCCGGCGTATCAAGGCCGTTATTACGCCCAGAGGTGGTTGTTTTGGGTACTGATTTCTCAGGATCTATGCACTCAAATTGCGTGAAAATGTAATCACATGTCAGTTCCAGTATAATATATTTGCCCAATGAATACCTGTTTATCATCTGCATTTCTTCTTGGTGTAGCAATTTTAATGGCCAGTAGTGTAAAACAAGCAGAAAGGTGTATACGTTCAGAAAACTAGATAAAAAATCAGTAGTGTCATATCTCAATGAGAAACTTGAAACTTTGAGCACAGGTCAGAAGCATGTAGACGAACCATGGCTCAAATTTAAAAGAATAGTTAATCGTTCGCTGGATAGTAAAAGTGTTCATTATGAAAGGTAACCTCCATAGTATTAGTCACTGTAAAGAAACTTCTAAAAAAAGCAGATATTACTGCACAACATGTGTAAAACAAAGCGTAGGGCTATAGATAGAGAAATGCTGAATGAAATGCTTTTGGCTGTGGAGAGAGCAATGCGTGATGCCTTCTGTGACTACCGTAGTAGAATACTGTCAACCCAACTTCTTTCACGGAAACCAAAGGAATTCTGGTCGTATGTGAAGGCTGTTAGTGGGCACCAAAGTTAGTGTCCAGTCCCTAGTGAATGAGACAGCAACTGAAACTGAGGGTAGCAAAGCAAAAGCTGAAATGCTTAACTCCGTTTTCAAATGTTCCTTTACAAAAGAAAACTCAGGAGAACTGCCCCAATTTAATCCTCGTACCACTGAATAGATGAATGAAATAAGTATTAGTGTCAGTGGTGTTGCGAAACAGTTGAAATGCTCCAGGGCCCCATGGATTCCCTGTCAGATTCTATACTGAACTTGCGGCTGAGTTAGTCCCCCTTCTAACAATAATCCATCGTAGATCCCACAAACGAAAAACCGTGTCCAGTTCTTGGAAAAACGCACAGGTCACGCCAGTCTACAGAGAAGGTACTAGCAATGATCAACAAAATTAAGGTCCAGTATCTTTGACGGTGATCTTTTGTAGAATATTAGCACATATTCTGAGTTCAAACATAATGAGGTATCTTGAACAGAATGACCTCCTCAGTGCCGAATAGCATGGATTTCGAAAACATCGATCGAATGAAACCCAACTCGCACTTTTCTCACATGACATATTGAAAGCTTTGGATCAAGACAATCAAGTTAATACTATATTTAAGGATTTCCGAAAAGCATTTGACTCAGTACCACACTTACGTTTATTGTCAAAAGTACGAGCATATGGGTATTAAGTGAAATGTGTGACTGAATTCAGAACGTTTCGGTAGGGAGGACGCAGCCTGTTATCTTGGATGGAGAGTCATCGTCATATGTAGAAGTAACTTCGGGCGTGGCCCAGGGAAATGTGTTGGGAGCGTCGCTGTTCATATATTGTATATTAATTGACAAAGTTTCAAGAACCGGCTTTAAATGATGACTCCAGGAATCCACTACAACATTCTACGTAGCGCTCACACAGGGATCGTGAGGTTAAGAGTAGAATAATTATTGCACTCACAGACGGATTCAAACAATCAGTCTTCCCGCGCTCCATACGTGAATGGAGAGGGATGATACCCTAATAACTTATACAATGGAACATACCGTCTGCTATGCATCACATAGTGATTTGCAGAGTATAGATGCAGATGTAGACGTAGAGGTTGTAAAAAAATACTGAACAGTGGAATTATCTGCCCGCATCTCGTGGTCGTGCGGTAGTGTTCTCGCTTCCCACGCCCGGGTTCCCGTGTTCGATTCCCGGCGGGGTCAGGGATTTTCTCTGCCTCGTGATGGCTGGGTGTTGTGTGCTGTCCTTAGGTTAGTTAGGTTTAAGTAGTTCGAAGTTCTAGGGGACTGATGACCATAGATGTTAAGTCCCATAGTGCTCAGAACCATTTGAACCATTTTTTTGAATTATCTAACAAATACTTGATGTCAGGATGAATATGGTTCATGTTATCTTGAACTTTTCTCGCATCGAGAAGGAAAGCAGTATGGATGTAGATGAGGTACATAGTTCAAGACTGGCTTCCTTATGTAACAGCAGCATTTATTCTCATAATTATTACTTTACATTTCTGTTCGTGTAACCAGCGCAAAAAAATTAAGACTTGCATCTCCAAATTCTAAACCAGATACGCTTGTAACGTTGTTGCTTCAATTTGCTATGAAAGCGGTGCTGATAGACAATAAAAGCGGGTTAAAACTGTGAGCTGTCTGGGGAAGTTAACCTTGCATTACTGCGCAACCGTTTCACCAGGTATCCAGTCTAGCTTACCAAATTCCCAACCAGACTAACATTAATTATAATCTTTTAATATTCATACGACATCCTGTGATATATATATATATTATATATAAAAGAGAATTTAATTAAAAAGAAATAAATCAGTTTATATTTGGAAATTTATTTTAACATTGATCATTGAAATTTCAGCATATTAAACGTGAGTCATAACTAAGCTGGTGCCTTATTTAGGATTGTGAAAATGTGAGTTTGTAATCTTACGGAACAAATCTAATATGGAGCCAAGATTGGGAGACTGCATACAACACTGCATTCATAAAATAACACACAAAGAACGTTGAAACATATGCAAGAGGAAATTAACCACAACCAAACGATTCAACTTTCAACCAAAGAAGTTACGTTCGTAGCGCAATCCTGCCCGTCATGAAATTACCACACACTGGTATACTAAATTCATACTAACTCTCTGTGAAATCTTCCTGAAAAGAATAGCTGAGGGCTACTTTGATGCTTACACCACAAGGTACACGTGGTCAACTTGGTTTACACAAAGAGCGTAACTCCTCAATAATTTTGATAATTAAAATAAATTATATCGAAATGCAATTTACAAAAGAAAAACCTCGAACTGGTTACTATCGTCTTACTATTAACCTGGTGGGTCAAACAGCTAATAAGCACGTGGTACTGGTCTCACAAAGTACACCCCACGTGGGTTGAACATAAAGAAAAGTTGCTATATTTTGAAAATATTGTCAAGACGAGACGTTATAATCACACGAGCATTCGCATTTAAGATTGATGATCTTAGTTAGAGTTACTGATCAACACGTGGTTCCACTTTACTCACAAAGTAGTGACAAAGCAACTACCGGAAGATATTCTGAACTTCACACGCGAATTGCACTGCGTTGCAATTTAAGATAACATTAGATATTTTAGAGCTAAACCTGAAATAAAGGTGATTAAATTTTCAGTTAGGCTGAACTTAAGAAATCCATTGTCCTACGGACTTAGCAGACACGCGCTTAGCCGGAGATCTTACGACTTCAGACGCTCGCCGCGGGCAGACTGACCTGCGCTCCTACCGAGCGTGCTTCCCAAATACAAACGGAAGTGACCAGAGAGGCAGCTTCCTATACCAACATGACAAGGGACAGAGAGGACCATATTAAGCATAGAAACCTCTCTGCTTTTAGAAAGCGTAGCTACCTGTTCTGACGTTGGTCCTACTGTTCTCTAGCAGACAGGCTTGTCTGCTACCATCCAGCATGCAACTACCAATACATTTGCTCATTCATCCTCTCACACAGAAGGGAAGGGGGATGACAGTATTTTATCATATACAGTATATAAAAGAAAGCGGATGTAGGTTCCGTATGAGACTGTGTGACAGGAATTACATATAAACTGTGTTTTAAAGTGTAGTAGTGTGACAGATCGTTCTTGTTTATGTATAAAAGTAACACGTTTCACTGCTCAGTCTCCTCCCAGATGGTCAGAAACACCACAGTAAATTTAGAAGAGGAATTTATGCCGTAAATGACAACAGATTTAAGAAATTAACATGAAAGGAATCCAACAGAAACCTTTCACGCTGGTTAGATATATGCATGTCGGGACAACAAAGTAGTTGTGATTCTACTTTGGGAACATTAATAAACAACAACTGTCGCGATACCTGACTAATTCGTCGTATTAGTTGTGTCTGCAGTTGTCAGTTGCTGTTATCATAGTTACTGTAGTTTCATGACTAACAAACAGTAACATCATCAGAAGCAAATCACAACGCAATAAGAGGAGAACTTTGGCAGACAACAATCGTAAATTAAATGGATAATTATCACGGTCATTAGAGAAACTACTGCGAACTCACATTATTAACGTTCAGTGCTATTTGTAAAACCACCATCGCAAGGAACTTTCGCTGTAAGTGGAGAAAACAGCCAACAACTACTGTAAACAACAAAAAATGTAGTATAAATGTGAAAATCCGTCTGAAGACCGACCAGGTAACGGCATTATTTGTGTAAGTAAACAGCATTATGAACAGTGGGTGGTTCCTGTTTCCTTCTCTGCAAGAATCAACTAGTATTTTATATACAGCTATGGTCTCAAAATATCAGAGTACCTCACCAGGCGCTGGGAAACTTTCACGTTTTTAAAATAAAACTGAACCTTACAAAGTCTAAGCTCAATATAAAATATAACAATTAATGCCTATCTGCATACCTGATACCAAACTATACAAAAGAGAAGATGAATAGTGCTAACACTATCTCTACAATAGGTAAAGCAAAATGTGAAATCATGTGGCTCAAGACAGATACAACAATGCGGTCAAAACGGAAGACCTCCTCAATAAGTAATTACCCAGTCTTCACTTCCAACTTGTAAATTGGTTTTCCAAGCTACATCTGTCCTATATATTATAGCTAATTGATGATATCACTGACAGAGAACAACTCTAAATATTACTTAATCATGATAAAAAATTTGCAGCTTTGACAAAAGGTAATTTCACTGCAAAAAAAAAGAAAAAGAAAAAATTGACAGTCACATCAGTTTCATGAAAGAGTTATTACTTCAACTTACATCAGTTTTACAGATGATGAACTTGCCTAATAGTTAAGAACCTAAATCGCAACAAAGAATCAAAATTAATGTCAGTACCTTCAAAAACCTTACTGCATAAATTATGTTTGAACGTCATGTTGCAAACTTAATTTTCTGGGTAAGTAATGAATTAGCCCTCAGATCACTTAAAAATAACAATGTATGTAAAAGCGGTTACCAAAAGACTCTAAACTGTGTGAACTCCAAACTTTCTAACAGTAAAGTTCTAACAATCAAGGCTGATAAAGGTAACCGTGTAGCCGTAAAGTATGAAAATGACTATGTTGACAATACAAGCAAATTTTTCAATAGCTATAAGTGAACAGGGCTATGATGCAACTTGTAAATTCGAGATCAGAATTAAGAAGGAGCTTCAGAGTTATAACTGCCTCCTAATTAAATGGGAAACCACATGACACACCTTTGAATCTCACTGCACTGCATTTCCAGTCGCAGCCAAAAATCTATAAGTGGTCTTATTAGGCCCACTGTAAATTCTAGGAACAGTCCTTCACATAGATTGAACAACAAACTACAAACTCTTCTTAACACCGATTGAAGTTTTAAAAATTTATAAATAATATACTTAAAAACATGAAACTGAGCATGGCGGAGTACTGTGAACTCATTGAATTATTTACATTTATACTGCCATAAAATTACTTTAGTTTTTAAAAAGAGAATATATGAACAGAATATTCACTTATGTATATTAGCTTATGTACGTGTGTATTCGGACATAAACCAATTAGAATAAACATTTTTCACCACTAACAGTCACATGAACAGAAAAATCGTCTACTGTAAAGCGTACGTGGATAAGGCAATTATTATTTTGCTGGCACCAGTGGGGAAACTGACCCAATACCAACAAATCTGAGCCACATGCACAGCAACATTAAATTCACTGTTGAGTTCGAGATCAACAACAATATTAACTTCTTAAATTTAGATATCTCCAACAAAAACCATAGATATCGTTTACAGAAAAACAGATACTGATGGGTTCATCCCAAACTCATCTTGCTGTCGAAACTGTCACAAGATGGTATATTTTAGGTCTGTATTGAACTGCTTTCATAAAATTCCACTTGAGCTAGTTTAACAACAAAAGGAATTGAACATAGTTAAATCCATGCTTTGAACCCTTTAATGAGAGATAAACTACAAAAAAGTCAAAACAACATCAGACAAAATTTCATATCAGACGCTTTGCAGTTAACACAAAGGACAGTAGAAAGCGGCAGAGACTATGTTGCACTTCCTCTTGTAGGGAGTGTATTCTATAAAGTAAGCAATTTGTTTAAGAACACATCACAAAGATAATATTCCACACAAGCAATAAACTTCAGCAACTAGCCATTCATAGCTTAGGGAATAATAATTCCCCATGCAAAAGATCAGGCATATACGAACACGGTTACCAAAATTTCTCCTCTTACTATATAGGACAAACTGGGAGAAGCTTTGAACACACATTTGCAAATCATACAACCCTCAACAGAGGTGGAGAAAAAAGCACCCAAGACAACATTCAAACATTGCACCATGCTGAGAAGGGCAGTCTCAGGAGTCTACTCTAAGACATCGAAACGTACACACGTCAAAGCATAACACCGCATCATCTCCGCAATGAACGGACTGAGCTAGCCAATGCAGCCTTTCTACAAAATCTCATTCACCTGCTCTCCTGTTTGAAACAAAAATAATCAATACTCTGTTTGACAATAACAAGATGCAGATGGTAACCTAGCATTAAATACTACACTAAAACTTAACAACCAGTTTAATCATACATGAACAGAATAATAAAACTAACGTAAACTTCGAACTAGCTTTCAGATAATAATGTGACGTTCACTGTAGTAATATTTATTTATTTACAGTTGTTTCTTATCACTTATTTTGTTCCCTTTCCATTTGATAATATACACATAATACCTACAGGGGGTCAACAAAAATATTAGAACATCACAATCATGTCACATTGACAAGCTTAATACGGTGTAGGAAACCCGTTAGCATTCAAAACAGCTTCCAGTCCTCTCGGAATTGACAAATATAGGTCTCGTATGGTTTTTAAGGGAATCTTATACCATGCTTCCTGCAAAACAGTGGCAGATTCAGGTAACGATGATGGAGGTGGATAGCGATCAGACACCCAACGTAGAAAAGAAAGGCTGAATAACATCGAGGTTAGGTGACTGCGGCGGTCAGGAGAGATGTGGTAATTCATCCTCGTGCTCCCAAACCCAGTCCTGGACGATGTGAGCTGTGCGAACAGGCACCCTGTTGTCTTGTAAACAGTGTGCAGAAAGACTGCTCCATGGTCCAAATTTGATGACTTCGGCACTACATTTTCCTGTTACGTGCATTTGCCCTGCTTATGAAGCTCATCACTTCGTGTTGTTTTAATGCTGACAGGATTCACGAGTGTGAAATTCAGTTCTGCAGTAGTTTTTTCAGCTGTCGTCCTCTCATTCTGCGTCAGAAACATCTTCGATGATCGTCCTTTATGATCACTCGACGGTGTGACTTAGTGGATGGTGTTTTTCCGCTTTGCCTGTGCGCGGACACTGGACTCGCATTCGGGAGGACGACGGTTCAATCCCGCGTCCGGCCATCCTGATTTAGGTTTTCCGTGATTTCCCTAAATCGCTCCAGGCAAATGCCGGGATGGTTCCTTTGAAAGGGCACGGCCGACTTCCTTCCCACTCCTTCCCTAATCCAATAGACCGATGAGCTCGCTGTTTGATCTCTTCCCCCAAACAATCCAACCCAACCCCAGTATGCGGTATAAAGCTTCGACACGGTTCCTCTTGAAACACCGAACACTTCGGCTACCTTGGTTACGAAAGCACACACCACACGAGCACCAACAATTTGCCCTCGTTCGAAATCATTTAGATGCGGCATAATGCACTCGTGAGCACACACAACACTGTTCTGAGCACCACGACTGATACTTGCAACACACTGAGGACATTGCATAGATGCCCTCGTGGTCAAATACAACGGTGCAACCTGCAGGCTTGGCTAAAATCTGTGTATATGTTCAAACATGCACGTATCCTTGTATTTCACTAACATTTTATAACAATCTGTTTTCTTTATTTGTTTATTTTATTTGTAACCAGCGCTCATTCAATATCAATAGCATGTAATGAAAAGATTATTCAGTGTCAATTTTCTGCTGTCGTATCAATGTAAAATGGTCACATTCTGAGAGAGAAATTCTTTTGCACTGCTTTATTTGTGAGTTCGCCATCTTCGTATGTAGTCTCCCATGGTGCAAAAACAGTTCAGTGTATGTCTGTGATGCCCTGGACTCCTTGCACAGTCATAAATCAAAAAAATATTTTATATGTTGTTTATTATTCCATGAACCCATGCAGGCAACAGAGCAACATGATGATGCAGGAATTGCTACACAAGTAACCTAAAATGAGTCCAGTTCTATCTTAGAGATTTGTTTACACTGTTTTCCTTCCTTACTAGGCACTGCACTTAAATAGGCCGTTCCTCGCATCGGTATTTATAGGGCACCATTTCCAGTAGAAACGCTCTCTACGAAAGGGAAAAAAATCGACAACTAATGTAAACAACAACAAATGTAATGTAAATGTAAGCAGACGTCTGAAGATGATCCTGTGGGTTCGAAACCCACGACGCACTCTAAATAAATATTATTATTTTGTACACAACCACGGTCTAAAAATGTCAATTTTCGACTAAATAAGGTAAACTATAATCTTGAGGAAAAAAGGAAGAAAGAAAATTATGTTCAACGTCCTGTAGATGACGAGGTCATTAGAGCTGGAGCACAAGCTCTGACTGGGGAAGGAAACAGACCGAGTTCATTAAAAGGAATCGTTATTGCATTTTCTATAAGAGGTCGAGGTAAATCTCTGATAACCTAAATCTGGATGGTCACATGGGGATTTGAAGCCCCGTCCGTCCGAGTAAGAGTTCTGTGTTTTACCATTATGCTACCTGATTCGCTTTTAATTACAAGTTCGGTATTTTACCACAAAGGCATCTCACTCGATAGACTCAATTATCATGAATTATGTTGCAGAAAGATAGGTGCATTGAAGAAGAAACAGTAAACTGCAATTTTGTTTTACTTTTAGAGGTAACTAAAAAATATTTTCAGTCAGGTATACACTAATTTAGAGCACCGTTTCAGTACGGCTATATATCTAAAGCTGCTTGTCAACGGTTTCCAAGAGAACAGTAACACAACCTAGTCCTAAATGGTATTTTGGCAAATTGCATTTTATATGTCGACGGTAACATGTACCTTTCGAATGAACACACAGCTGATCCTGGTAAATAAATGAACATTCAGTTTGCTTTTGTCAGTCATATTGTGGTTCTTCTCATGTAAGCTGGACTCGAAAATGCTTGATATATAGTATGCCATAAATCTGATCCACTTTGTAAATACACTGAAATTAAAGTATTTCCAAATATACGTGTATGCAGATACACATTACAATTCTCTAAGCGTGCCATTGAAAAGTATTTCTTTAGAATTTTATTGCAGATTTTCAGGCGATTGGTTATTATATCCAGCATAGCATGTACGGAAACTTCACGTGTTGAGATCATACAGCGTTCTATTTCTTTGCACAGCGTTTCTGTTGCTTTGCGGGTAGCTTTACGGCCACTGAACAGGTATTACATATCCCGTGAAAGTAAGTGAGGGAAAAAGAGTCAAGACATTCTCCCGCAGCAGCAGGAGTAACTGACGAGTGCCATTATCTAGCGGTCGACTATCTTATCCTGCTTCCCATTAGGTGTAGAACAAACGGGGAAGCACCCACCAAGGACATCGTCCTTTTGTGCAAGACCTATGCTTCGAGTTTTACCCATTACGCTAGCCAGTGGGGAACGTGGTGGTCCAGTAACGACAAACTGATGCGTACTTCAATGCAACGACGTTGCCGTCCGCAGACGATCATCCGTCGCAGGCGAATGTATTCAGGATCCTAGAAATTAAAGTCAACAAATGCTACAAAATTCATTTGCGTTATTGTCATCAGATTGTATGAGAAAAAAGTACTCCGAGAATGCAAACAGGAGCAGCAAGATTTACACCTATACAAAATGGTGTACTGGCCAGACAAATATTACAGTACTTTTATTTACAATCAAAATTGGTATTAATGTATCAGTTTAAATTTTTAAATTTCAGTTTGTAAGCATATGATACAAATAATTAGATAAACTAAAACACTGGTAATATGGAATCAGCATGACGCAAATTTCCAATGCAAGGACATTCCAATGCATGGACGCACATGAAATGGAGGTAACGTATGAAATTACTGGAAAGACAAAAAATCATCAATAGGTGTTGAACTTTCGTGGTTCAGTCATTCATCGGTTTTGCTTTCGCCTTCCGTATGTGCTTGGAGGGCGCCGAGGCAAGTCTCAGACTGCAGATATAAAGTTTCTGGGGTTTGAGACCTACAGGGCATTCAATGACATATTTACCATTGTCAGGTCTCTGTATATGTGAAAAATGACAAACTGCACTGTGATTAGGGTTTACGTTAAACTGTGGATCAACCCAATACGAAATCTTCGACGACGAGGTGATTAGAGACAAAGCACAACCACGGCTTGGACGTGGTTGGGGAAATCGGCCCAGTCGTTTTCAAAGGAACTACATTCGCGCTCAACAGATGCATTGGTCAAGTGAGTAACATATTTCTGAAAGGAGCTCGTCTGTAATTACGCGCATCGTGTGTGCTAAACCTACTTCATGTTGGAGAATGTGAAACATCAATATCCTAACGTCTAATCTGGCCACAATACGTAAAAGACAACGCTGACACAGCAAAGAATTGGCTTTATACCACATTGTATTTGTACTTCTTTAGGTCGCCTGACCAGAAAATTGTAGGACAAGTAAAGATCTTCTAATGGAAGTCAAGTCTGCCTTTAACAGAATTTTATTTACACTTAAATTCCACAATGTTTAATCAAAGGTTTTCGCAAAAACAAGATTAATTGAAATGCGCATTAGGTTAACAAAAAGCAAGACTAACTCTATGAAAGGAACTCTGTGCAAGAAAGGCTGTATGTAGGCTGATGCAACAGGATATCCTTATTTGTGCATCCCGCTGATAGAAGAATAAAGAGCCAAATACAAACTGGAATTAAGTCAGCAGTTCAGGCTGCACACACCCATAAGTATGAGCCAGCTGCTTGGATTACAGATCGAGCTAGTGTGGATTGTGAAAACTTACCTCTCATCTAAATAGGCAGAGCGCGCAAAATAACCCCAGATGGCCTTCAATACCCGTCTCCGAATGCCCAAAAATTCTTTATTCCTACCGAAGTTCCATCGTTTCCAAAATTCTATGGGTAGAGGACGACTCCATGCCATTGTCAACATGACAGACGAAAAATGTACAAAATTTACAAAATATCGAGGGAAGTACTGCGAACTTTCCCCCCTTTGTGCATCAAATGCTCATTTTAGCGTCACGAGGTGGCGCCGTACAAAAGCAGTGTTAGTCTAACTGGTTGGCACGACCGAGCTCTTCGCCAGATGGCACGAGGCAATCTTATTGTGAAACAACTATTTCGAGTGAAAACGGAGTCGACGCTCCAACACAAGCCTAGCGGCGCCGCTGTGTCTCCGCCTCTGAAGTCAGCGCAGAATAAGAAAATTGTCGTACTCGATTTGCCTCCGGATGGTGGCAAGGCGGATGCAGAATTCACTGTCCAGCACGCAGACCGGTGCCGAACGGGTACACCAAATAGCGGCGGAGCGGGTTAGACGCTGAAGCGCCAAATAAACAGGTACAGGCATGCGTATCCAAATACAGATATATGTAAACGGGCCGAGTACGGTGCTGCGGTCGGCAACGCCTATATAAGATAACAAGTGTCTGAAGCAGTTGTTAGATCAGTTACTGGTGGTACAATGGCAGATTATCGAGATATAAGTGAGTATGAACGTGGTGTTACACTCGGCGGACGAGCGATGGTACACAGCATCTCCGAGATAGCGATGAAGTGAGGATTTTGCCGTACGACCATTTCACGAGTGTACCGCGAATATAAGGAATCCGGTAAAACATCAGACCTCCGACATCGCTGCAGCCGGGAAAAGATCCTGAAAGAATATGACCAACGACGACTAAGGAGAATCGTTCAATGTGACAGAGGTGCAAACCCTTTCGCCGATTGGTGCAGATTTAAATGTTGGGCCATTAACGAGTGTCAGCATGCGAACCATTCAACGAAACATCATCGATATGGGCTTTCGGAGATGAAGGCTCACTCGTGTACTCTTGATGACTGCATGACACAAAGATTTACGCCTCGCCTGGCCCATCAACACCTACACTAGACTGTTGATGACTGGGAATATGTTGCCTGGTCGGACAAGACTCATTTCAAATTGTATCGAGCGGATGGATGTGTACGGGTACGGAGACAACATGATGAATCCGTGGACAAGGTATGTCAGCTGGGGACTGTTCAAGCTGTTGGAGGATCTGTAATGGTGTGGAGCACGTGCAGTTCGAGTGATATGGGACCCCTTATATGTCTAGATACGACTCTGATAGGTGGCACATAGGTAAGCATCGTGTCCGATTACCTGCATCCATTCGTGTCCATCGTGCATTCTGACGGACTTGGGCAATTCTATCAAAACAATGAGACACCCCACATGTCCAGAATTGCTATAGAGTGTCTCCAAGAACACTCTTCTGAGTTTAAACACTTGCGCTGGCCACCAAACTCCCCAGACATCAACGTCATTGAGCATGTCTGGGATGCCTTGCAACGTACTGTTCAGAAGAGATCTCCACCCCTTCGTACACTTACGGATTTATGGACAGCCCTGCAGGATTCATGGTGTCAGTTCCCTGCAGCACTACTTCAGACATTAGTGTAGTCGATGCCACGTCGTGTTGCGGCACTTCTGCGTGTTCACTTTGGCACTACATGATATTAGGCAGGTGTACTAGTTTCTTTGGCTGTTCAGTGCATACAGCCTGACTTAAACCGAAGTTTCCCAACCTCCAAGGAGGCGTGGTTGACGTAATGACATTTCGCAACTGTTCCATCTGTTGACAAAGGACACCCGAGACGCACGTGAACCACCAGCAGAATATCAAATTTTCTCTCCCAGCGCGCATTTCCAGTGCCCACAACCGTAAATGCAAAATAAAGGTTGGAAAAATGAATTAACATCACATAGGCGTATTAGAACCCTGCTACTTCTGAACAGGAGTCCAGTGTGCTGTGCTATCCACAGAAGCGCCTTGCTACTCCTCGTCTCACGAGCGCCGGTTCATGGGTGCGAGGATTGTGAGGGCATACCATCTCTAGTATCCAGTAGCACCATGACCGCTAAATCTCTTAGACACTAAAACATCGGGATAACAAAAACTTTCCATTTTTTTCTTTTTCATGTAGAACCTGTGACGGAGCGCGATACGAAGGAATACAGAATATTTTTAAAAAAGGGTCAAATGTATTTTGAGCATCTAAGATATACGTCAGCGATGTATGTGGCCACTGAAGGCAATTACACCAGACAAACAACCTCTAGTACTCGTCAGAATTCTAGGATTCTAAGTTAAATATTGAATCAGTGGGCCCCTCAATAGCTGCATGTGATTTCGAGCTTCATTGAAAGGCTCGTCAGGTGTTTGCCTAATCTGTTTTATTTCTTGCTTTTAGACAAATCATATCACAAAACGTTTGACCGTTTTTCTTCCAAATTCTTTTTTGTCTTCGAATTTTCTTCAAAATATCGATCGGTTTTCTGGAAGTCAGGCTTTATATATGTATTGCAAGAATAGACCTCCCACTTGTCAACTTTAACCTCATTTGTCTAGTTCTCACTCTTAGTTTGGCTACGAAAATTAGTATTTTTTCCTCAAATCACTAATTACGTTTTTCTTATCTTTCTTCGCAAAACTAGACCTACCGCTGATCAATTTGCTACCCCGTTTGTCCATTTGCCACTCTTTAGTTGGCTATGAAAATTCGCATAAGAATCCATGTGTAATTTTCCGCTCAAACAGTTGAGCAAAAAGAAAGATTAAGATTTAACGTCTCGTCGACAACGACGAGCTGAGTATAGTCGGACCACAAGCTCGAATTGGACGTGTACTGGGGAAGGAAATGGGTCGTGTGCTTTTCAAAGAAATCATTTTCTTGTTTGCTTTAAATGAGCTTGGGAAACCTAAATCAGGGTAATTGTGCGGGGATTTACGCAATATGTCTTGAAATTTTGACAGAACTGTCATTAAAATAGTGCTCACATTGAAAGATGCCTTAACCTTTGGACATAAAAGGAAACATTCGGAGATGTACTCTGTCTGTAAGGGGTTAGCGCTATCAACAACCTTGTCTGTGTTTCTCCACAGTTTGCAGAGGTGCAAGAAGTTTTTCATATTAATATGTGCCACACAGCGCATTCGTTGCACTAGCTTATACTGTAGTTTTTACGCACAATAAGTTCACGGCCACTGTGCTACACATATCACTGACGACACAACCTTTCTTTGATCTTCAAGGATGTAACTCTTAAGACGTTTACATCGTTGTGTGAGCGGTCAAGTACACCACAGGAGTAGCCGTTCGTGAGATACATTCATTAATCACCTTGATCTCTTCAATCTCTTTCTTGTCAAAAATCAGTAAATTTTCTTTATTTCCCATCGCGCTCAGCTGCCCAATACGTATTGTCTTTATAAGTAATCATTATTCACACACATTTATTCTTCTTTTCTGGTACAATAAAGCCTATGATCTAACTATGAAAACGGAATGTAATTACCCTACAATCAACTATTAATTATTATAATTCATAACTGGAATTCCATGTGGCGTTCCTGTTTTAATGTGTGTACTGTG
Source organism: Schistocerca serialis cubense (assembly GCF_023864345.2). Classification (NCBI taxonomy): domain Eukaryota; kingdom Metazoa; phylum Arthropoda; class Insecta; order Orthoptera; family Acrididae; genus Schistocerca; species Schistocerca serialis. The sequence continues at coordinate 405,797,535 of NC_064643.1, forward strand.
CTGCGTTGTGAACAGTATCAGGCCTTGGTTGCGCTGAAGGTGATTCATACTTAGAATTCACCTTATGTTTGACGTGACCCTCAAGTATTTCAAATGGAGTTCCTGATCTTCAGTGACTAATACGCAACTTGTTTCCATGTTATTAAATAGCTTGTGTAAAACCGCAAGATGGGGGGAATCAGTGGTGATTGTGCTTAATGCTCCTGTGCGGATCAGTATTATGTTCCAGTGCACGTTTGTTTCAGTCACTCCTGGTCGAATCAAGCGCAATCCATGTGTCCAGCTACTGGAACTGCAGTATATTATGAACCTAACACGACGTTGTGGTGTGGTTTCATAAAGTGTATTTCTCACCCCTATTCTAGCAATTGTGTGCATTTTCTCTGGCCATTTTCTGTTTTTCCTCTCAAAATGCACTGGAAAGCTCCATTGCTTACCGAGATTGAAAGTCGTCTCGTGGAAACGTATTTCATATTATGCGTATTTACACGAGTTGTGCGTCATTCGCGTGGTTCAAACACTATACTGCACATTCCATGCTCTCCTGTGGTTAATAAGTTGTATAGTGAACAGGTTATCTGTAAGCTGTACTATGAGCGCGAAGTCATGTCAGTTAATCGAGTTGTTTGGAGCAGAGATTCAAGTTCTGTTAGGGTCAGTTACTCTTTCCGTGGTCTCCACCTACAGGGTTAACATCGTTCAACTTGCTGGCTGTTTGTTAATTTTGGACAACTACAGGAACTTGAAAGCATATGTGGCAAATTTTCTATTTTTGTGAAAAGTTGCCTATCCATATGGGCCCCGGGAGGATATTTGTATCTACTGTTTATTGATTCATAAGAGAAATAAATGTTGCATCTCCATATGGGCCCCGGGATGATATTTGTATCTACTGTTTACTGATTCATAAGAGAAATTAATTTCAAAATTCTCATGAATTACTTTCCTCCTGATGTCACACTCAGTCTTATGCCTTTTATCTTCAATCGTTATGGGCCCGTTTGGCATTTTTTCATGTTAGTAGACTGTGCGACCAGCGTATATTGCAAACGACCTGACTTCGGCAGAATTAGTGATTCCACAGACTGCCTTCAGCAGACAAAGTGTTTTCCTCTTTGCATGCAATGTTTCATTCAAACAGGGCACCTTTGTGTTGCAGAGGACTTCAACACGCTTTATATAAATTATAGAGCGCAGCAATCAGTCGTCCTTTTTATTGCAGGTTTCGTTACGCATAAGGCACATTGCAAAAGTGAATAACCGTCCACACGACTTTGTAGGTACTACATATAAGAACATAGCTAATAAACACAAAAATAGGATGCCGCTCTACAATAATATGGTTCCTAAAGAAAATAATAAGTTTGTTAGTTTACCTTACTATGGAAAAAAGAGTACAAAGATTGCAGCTATCTTTAAAAAGTACAATGTGACAGCGTCTTTTGGAACCAAAAATAACGTAGGATGTATTTTGCAACACTCTGTAGATGTAAAGAACCTAGTTCATGCTTCTGGTGTCCAGACTGTAAGGCCTATTATGTTGGCCAAACAGGAAGGAGGCTGGAAATTAGGTTTGGAGAACACGTCGCATTGGGCAGAAAAGATACCATGGAAAAATCGAGGATGGTTGCTCATTTATTTGCAACGAAACAAAAGGTGCCAACTTTGACATCTAATGTGAAGTTGCTATATAAATGCGAGAAGGGCAGGCCCCTAGATCTCCTAGAAGAGCTGGAGATCTTCTGCCATCACAAGAATACCGACAGCAACCTGATTAATGATCAGATCGTTATAAAAAAATGCAATGTTCCGGGAATTGTTTGAAAACTTGTTGCTAGGAAACAGTGTAAGGTTTGAGCCAGGAAAAACCAAGTAGGTTTTTTTTTCTTTATTGTTATTTTTAAACCCGTATAACAGGCAGGCTGTCAGCAGCATGCTACGCTGCTCTTCAGCCATAGAATAGACAATGAAACAACAGAAAGAATACACATAAGAAACATAACAGTGGGTAATAAAACAGTAGGCACATAAAGACAAACACGGAGCCATTCACACTCGACAATAATCCACACTAAAAACTGTTGACACGACGCACAAACACTGAAGATGTCGATGGCACAGGTGAACGATGGAGTGCGACGGTGAACACTAAACACTAAAGACGACGGCACACACGAGACACTGATGGCGATGATCTCTGGCGCGCGAATGTCCACGTAGCATGTGCGAGTCTGGGGACCTGCCAAGAGGGGAAGAAGGGTGAGGGGGGGGGAGAGATCAAAGATGCCAATGGCTGAGGAGATGGGGAAATGGGACGAGGAGTAGAGAGACAGGGGAGGGGAAGCCTGGGGGAGGAGTGGGGAGAAAGGGAGGAGGGAGGGAAGGGGGAGAGAGGGGAGGGCAGGTGCCCAAAGGAGCAAACACAGGAAGAGGGAGGGAGGATCAAAGTTGGTAGGAGGGGTAGATAGAGGGGAGGAGGGCATCATCAGGGAGAGGGAGCTGGCGGAAGCCACCTTGGGAGAGGGTAAGGTGGGTGGAGAGATGGAGACCGGGTGGGACGTGGGAATACAGGCGCGGCAGCGGGCGGGGGTGGGAGAGGATGGGGGAGACAAGCGGGTGAGGAGGATCGAGTTTTCGGGAGGTGTACAGGATCCGTATCCTTTCAAGGAAAAGGAGGAGGTGGGGGGAACGGAATGAGGTCGTACAGGATCCGCATGGGGGAGGGGAGACGGATGCGATAGGCGAGGCGGAGAGTATGGCATTCAAGGATCTGAAGGGACTTGTAAAAGGTAGGGGGGGGGGGGGGGCGAAGATCCAGGCAGGATGGGAATAACAGAGGATAGGACGGATGAGTGATTTATAGGTGTGGAGTATGGTGGAGGGTTCCAGACCCCACGTACGGCCAGAAAGGAGCCTGAGGAGATGGAGTCGGGAGCGTGCCTTTGCTTGGATTGTCCGGAGATGGGGGGTCCAGGAGAGGCGACGGTCGATGTTGACGTCAAGGTACTTAAGGGTGGGGGTGAGGGCGATAGGACGGCCATAGATGGTGAGATAGAAATCAAGGAGGCGGAAGAAAGGGGTGGTTTTGCCTACAATGGTCGCCCCAAGTAGGTTCTGCCGTCTTGCTGATATGTAACAGGCATTAGCATAATACTGTACGAGTATGATGGTTATAACATTGAACCTACAGAATTCCTCCTTGGTACGTTAGCTTAAATGCAAGTACGTTGTTAATAACAGCAATTCAGTGTCTTTGTTTTATTGTATTATTAAGAAAAACCTGTTTGAAGTGACACAGAGACTAGTACTCTCTACTTCTGTAACGGAATGCCAAGTCACATCAACCATCCATCTGGCTGACATTTGCCGCCATCTATGAACCATTCAGTAAATAAGAGGAATAACTTACCTGTCATTATGTTTAAATAAAGAGAAAAAATGGTAAAAGACAAAAAACGTTTAAATCAGATCAATTCTAATATACTACTGGCCATTAAAATTGCTACAACACGAAGATGAAGTGTTACAGACGCGAAATTTAACCGACAGGAAGAAGATGCTGTGATATGCAAATGATTAGCTTTTCAGAGCACTCACACGAAGTTGGCTCCGGTGGCGACACCTTCAACGTGCTGACATGAGGAAAGTTTCCAACCGATTTCTCATACACAGCAGTTGACTGGCGTTGCCTGGTGAAACGTTGTTGTGATGCCTCGTGTAAGGAGGAGAAATGCGTACCATCACGTATCCGTCTTTGATAAAGGTCGGACTGTAGAATATCGCGATTGCGGTTTATCGTATCGCGACATTGCTGCTCGCGTTGGTCGAGATCCAATGACTGTTAGCAGAATATGGAATCGGTGGGTTCAGTAGGGTAATACGAAACGCCGTGCTGGATCCCAACGGCGTCGTAACACTAGCAGTCAAGATGACAGGCATCTTATCCACATGGCTGTAACGGATCGTGGAGCCACGTCTCGATCCCTGAGTCAACAGATGGGGACGTTTACAAGACAACAACCATCTGCACGAACAGTTCGACGACGTTTGTAGCTACATGGACTATCAGCTCGGAGACCATGGCTCCGGTTACCCTTGACGCTGCATCACAGACAGGAGCGCCTGCGATGGTGTACTCAACGACGAACCTGGGTGCACGAATGGGAAAACGTCATTATTTCGGATGAATCCAGGTTCTGTTTACAGCATCATGATGGTCGCATCCGTGTTTGGCGACATCGCGGTGAACGCACATTGGAAGCGTGTATTCGTCAGCGCCATACTGGCGTATCACCCGGCGTGATGGTATGGGGTGTCACGTCTCGTCACCTCTTGTTAGCATTGACGGCAGTTTGAACAGTGGACGTTACATTTCAGATGTGTTACGACCCCTGGCTCTACCCTTCATTCGATCCCTGGGAAACCGTACATTTCAGCAGGATAATGCACGACCGCATGTAGCAGGTCCTGTACGGGCCTTTCTGGATACAGAAAATGTTCGACTCCTACCCTGGCCAGCACATTCTTCAGATCTCTCACCAATTGAAAACGTCTGGTCAATGGTGGCCGAGCAACTGGCTCGTCAGAATACGCCAGTCACTACTCTTGATGAACTGTGGTATCGTGTTGAAGCTGCATGGGCAGCTGTACCTGTGCAAGCTATCCAAGTTGTTTGACTCAATGCCCAGGAGTATCAAGGCCGTAAATACGGCCAGACGTGGTTGTTCTGGGTACTTATTTCTCAGGATCTATGCGCCCAAATTGCGTGGAAATGTAATCACATGTCAGTTCTAGTATAATATATTACCCGTTTATCATCTGCCTTTCTTCTTGGTGTAGCAATTTTAATGGCCAGTAGTGTAGTTTCATATGGCATGTACCACCTTGTGCTTTTAAATAAATTTAAAAAATAGGTTTTTTGACATTACATATGTGTTTAAAGAATAAACCAACTGACTCACAAGGAGTGAACCTGGAAATTTTCTTATATTTTCTATGTTTACTGGCAAATGTGAAATAATTCGGACAGCAATGTAAAGAATTTTACTTATGTTTTATTTTATGTAATACCCATGCAAATTTGAAGTTTTTTACTTCCCTTAAATGTTACATACGTAGTTCATATAGAGGAAGCCATACAACCAATCGATGTGTTCTCCACACAGCCTACCTTCTTTATACAGTAGTATTCAAAGAACTGTGACTGACGCCCTAACAATAGGGAACTAACGTGCATCCAGATTAGAAAATAGTGGAACGTAATCTAATATATAAGCCATTTAGGTTAAGCCATGAGTTGTAACTTTTTATTGTATCACCTGACTATGTACTTCTTGTATTTTTTAGCATTGATAATGGCTAGGCACTAGCCGTAATCTGGATTTGCGTAATAAAACCTGCAAAAAAAGATTGAATGAATGCTGCGTTCTATAATTTATATAAATCACATAACATTCTCTGAGTGCACCCACTTTCCTGATGTTCAACACACTTGTTGCAGTTCTAAATACATCGAGATTTCGTATTTTTGTGATTCATACACTGTGTGATCAAACGTATCCGAACACCCCAAAAAACATACAGTTTTCATATTATGTGCATTGTGCTGCCACCTACTGCCAGGTACTCCATATCAGCGACCTCAATGGTCATTAAACATCGTGAGAGAGCAGAATGGGGCGCTCCACGGAACTCACGGACTTGGAACGTGGTCGGGTGATTGGGTGTCACTTGTGTCATACGTCTGTACGCGACATTCCCACACTCCTAAACATCCCTAGGTCCACTGTTTCCGATGTGATAGGGAAGCGAAAACGTGAAGGGGCACGTACAGCACAAAAGAGAACAGGCCGACCTCGTCTGTTGACTGACAGAGGCCGCCGACAGTTGAAGAGGGTCGTAATGTGTAATAGGCAGGCATCTATCCAGACCATCACACAGGAATTCTAAACTGCATCAGGATCCACTGCAAGTACTATGACAGGCGGGAGGTGTGAAAACTTGGAATTCATGGTCGAGCAGCTGCTCATAAGCCACACATCACACAGGTAAATGTCAAATGACGCCTCGCTTGGTGTAAGGAGCGTAAACATTGGACGATTGAACAATGGAAAAACGTAGTGAGGAGTGACGAATCACGGTACACAGTGTGGCGATTCGATGGCAGGCTGTGGGTATGGCGAATGCCCGGCGAACGTCATCTGCCAGGGTGTGTAGTGCCAACAGTAAAATTCGGAGGCGGTGGTGTTATGGTGTGGTCGTGCTTTTCATGGAGTGGGCTTGCACCCCCTGTTGTTTAGTGTGGAACTATCACTGCACGGGTCTACATTGATGTTTTAAGCACCTTCTTGCTTCCCACTGTTGAAGACCAATTCGGGGATGGCGATTGCATCTTTCAACACGATCGAGCACCTGTTCATAATGCATCCTGTGAAGAAGTGGTTACGAAAATAACATCCCTGCAGTGGACTGCCCTGCACAGAGTCCTGACCTGAATCCTATAGGACACCTTTGGGATGTTTCGCAACGCCGAGTTCGTGCCAGCCTCACCGACCGACATCGACACCTCTCCTCAGTGCAGCACTCCGTGAAGAATGGGCTGCCATTCGCCAAGAAACCTGACTGAACGTACGCCTGCGAGAGTGCAAGCTGTCATCAAGGCTAAAGGTGAGCCAACACCATATTGAATTCCAGCATTACCGCTGGAGGGCACCACGAACTTGTAACTCATTTTCAGCCAGGTGTCCGGATACTCTTGATCACATAGTGTACTTCTTGTCGTTAGTTAACAGACAGTTCAAGGTCCAGTCACACCTGGATTGCATGCGTCTTTTCCATAAGCGGTGACACACCTACACTTATATACCATACAAGAAAACCTGTTGTGAGTCGGTTTCTTTTAATTCTTGTTAAAAGCCCCTTTTTCAGATTCCGATGCGATATGAAAGTATTCTTAGCGGCCTACTACCTTATATTTCACTAACTCCGTTCAAATTGCATTTTTATTCATGAATGGATCAAATTTTACAAAAAGGGGAGTATTTTCAGGGCTTAATACCAGAGTCATAAATGTCATGCGCTCATGTTAAATTTGTACGCCCTGTGCTGTGTTATTATGAGTAGTTAAGAAAAGCCCTGATCTATTAACCTATGCTGCGTTATGTGAATGTTCATTGCCCGTGTATACAGCTGAAAATGCTATCTGAGCACAAATGATTAATGAAATAGTCGTAGAACACATGCTCCTATTTGATGTAGGTGCAACGGTAATGCATTTGGATTGTTATGTATTTCAAAATCAAATAATGGGTAAGTGCTCATCAAAAATCTCTTCAAATGTTATACAATATGTACAGCTTATTTATTAAGCTATGCTGTATTAGGCGAATGTTTATTCCCGGTGCAAACATTTGAAAACGCGATGTGAGCACAATAAAATGGTTCGAATGGCTCTGAGCACTATGGGACTTAACATCTGAGGTCATCAGTCGCCTAGAACTTAGAACTACTTAAACCTAACTAACCTAAGGACATCACACACATCCATGCCCGAGGCAGGATTCGAACCTGCGACCGTAGCGGTCGCTCTGTTCCAGATTGAAGCACCTAGAACCGCTCGGCCACACCGGCCGGCTGAGCACAATAGTTATGCAACATATACACTTATTTGATACAGGCACAACGGTAATGCGTTTGCATAGTTACGCATTCGAAGATCAAATAGTAGATATATGCCCATCAAAAATTTGTTCAAAAGTTATACAATGTGTACAGCTTACAGCCAAAACTGATGCAATGAGACTGTTTCCTCTTATACGTAATCACTGAATTTAGATCCGAAAACATAATTAGTGGAATGCTTCATTAAATCAATGCGATCATAACGCTATTTAGCAACGAAATCTTCCCATAGTGCTGAAAAGAGGGAGCCACTCCCTATCATATTTTCCACATGTCAATGTTACACAGAAACACAATGTATATTCTTCCAAGTTTCAGAGCAGCGTTCGTTAACGTACCTTTCTCCACCTGCAATTTGTTTCACATAAGCAACGGGGTATTTACTATTAATGAACCGAAATAATAGCTTGGAACTGACTCGTACCACGACCAATCATCATCGACGTGAACCCTATAGCAACAGGTATCGACAAGACGGTGGCACAGCAGCATGGAACTATTTTATGTACGATAATAAGTGAATGGCTTGGCTTGCGAAATAATTCAGAGAACTGTTGCAAATAAAACATACTGTTCTCAAAACAGTGCCGACAGATCACAAAGACCGCACGGGTTCTCAACGTGTGTAACAAAAAGTGAAAGTCTAGAAATACCGTGATATTACGTGTTTTAGACATAGATCTTTCATCACAGTGACAAAACATTTTAAATGCAAGACAGGAAGATAAGTCTGAATCCATGATGCGACGGATCGAAAAGATACTCGTATTAATCGCTCCAATAAATCAGCTTCCATTTTACGAAAAGCGAACAATCTATGAGCCTTTGTGTCGATACATGCAAAGATATCATTTCGCGTTATAATTCACGTGGATTCATTGCAAGATAAATGTGCGAATATTTAGAACACATGATTCAAATAAGCTACAGATCGCCTATTAGTCATCACGCAAGTAACTGTAGAAGTATCACTCACAGTCTTCATCATTGCAGCACTCCAACTGCAGCATAACGAAACAGGAACAGGATCTGGATAAGCCGAGAACAGAGGCAGAACAGTATGTCGTGTTCCAATTCGAATTATATGGCCTCGTCGATAGACATCCGTGAACGTTTCCCATTTGCCTAGTGGCATTCCGAAACTAGGAAAATGCTTCGGTGATGACACTTGGCTCGACTAATCGAACCTGATCACAGAATGATCGAACAGATCTTTGCAAAGATAAAGTCGCGGTTTTAGAAAGCAACATATTGGAGGCAAAAATGAAAATTCGATTAAACAGGAAACTTTCGAACTCGGTCAGATAGCAGGTGGCTTTCAAGATATATGCACAACAGCTATAAAGACAAAGAAGGTTCGAGTTTTACGTCCCGCCACCGACGAGAGAATTAGAAACGGACCTGAAGCTCTGACTGGATGCACTAAGGAAGGGAGAAGAGTGTGCACCTTTCCAATGCATTCCCCTTGAGTGATTGTAGGGAACAACGGAAATTAAAATTGTGGTGCACTGGAGGGGATCTGAACCCACCTCCTTCAGAAGGTACCTGCAAGAATTCGAAATTACAATGTTCTGTAAGTTTCCTGTAGGATTCTATATGGAGATTCCCTTCATTAGTACGCACGTTATTTTATGTCGTGTTATGTTCATGCTGCATTTGTTTACCCCTTCTCTAACGATTTTTTCCTATTCTCGGATTGCTGTACAGTGTAATGTCACGAGTTATTTAGAGATAAGTGCCAATGAAATGTTTAGGCTCGGAAGCTAATTATACATAAATACGTTGGACATTCCAGGGAAGACATGTAGACTAATTCATCATTATCTGAAATTGATGACCGCTATAATATAGCCGGCAGTTGTGGCCGAGCGGTTCTAGGCACTTCAGCCTGGAGCCGCGCGACCGCTACGGTCGCAGGTTTGAATCCTGTCTCGGGCATGGATGTGTGTGATGTCCTTAGGTTAGTTAGGTTTAATTAGTTCTAAGTTCTAGGGGACTGATGACCTCAAATGTTAAGTCCCATAGTGCTCAGAGCCATTTGAGCCATTTGATTTGAGCTATAACATAAAAATAACATACTAAAGCTCAAGTTTCTATGGGTAGTTGAAATTAACTAGGACAGGACGCTTAGGCAAACATAGTGACAGGAAGTGTATTTGGCAGCCATGCCAAATAATGCCAAATCAAGAGGTAATAGGTTGACCCCAAGTAACGCGGGATAAAGGCCGAAGAAAAAGAAGAGGATAGAAAGCTTAGGTAAACAGAAATTCAGTATTTGTGTTTATTGAGCACAGACTCCACAAGTGATACGTAAAACATTATTTACTCATACTGAGTACAAAATCAAATAAATAAGATCGGCTATGGATTCCCTATAACCTCTGGGTGATGACTAAAGTTGATGTGGTTTTCAAATATTTCAGACGTGAATTTAAGATTTTACGATAGGCTATAAACAAATTGTTCTCAGATTAAAACTGTGTGCCCGACCGAGACTCGAACTCGGGACCTTTGCCTTTCGCGGGCAAGTGCTCTACTATCTGAGCTACCGAAGCACGACTCACGCCCGGTACTCACAGCTTTACTTCTGCCAGTACCTCGTCTCCTACCTTCCAAACTTTACAGAAGCTCTCCTGCGAACCTTGCAGAACTAGCACTCCTGAAAGAAAGGATATAGAGGAGACATGGCTTAGCCACAGCCTGGGGGAGGTTTCCAGAATGAGATTTTCACTCTGCAGCGGAGTGTGCGCTGATATGAAACTTCCTGGCAGATTAAAACTGTGTGCCCGACCCAGACTCGAACTCGGGACCTTTGCCTTTCGCGGGCAAGTGCTCTACCATCTGAGCTACCGAAGCACGACTCACGCCCGGTACTCACAGCTTTACTTCTGCCAGTACCTCGTCTCCTACATTCCAAACTTTACAGAAGCTCTCCTGCGAACCTTGCAGAACTAGCACTCCTGAAAGAAAGGATATAGCGGAGACATGGCTTAGCCACAGCCTGGGGGAGGTTTCCAGAATGAGATTTTCACTCTGCAGCAGAGTGTGGGCTGATATGAAACTTCCTGGCAGATTAAAACTGTGTGCCCGACCCAGACTCGAACTCGGGACCTTTGCCTTTCGCGGGCAAGTGCTCTACCATCTGAGCTACCGAAGCACGACTCACGCCCGGTACTCACAGCTTTACTTCTGCCAGTACCTCGTCTCCTACCTTCCAAACTTTACAGAAGCTCTCCTGCGAACCTTGCAGAACTAGCACTCCTGAAAGAAAGGATATAGTTTTAATCACTCACGATCCACCAATACGCCACCTAAGATGGATCCGTCTCATCCTCTTCTAAATATCATAGCTCCCTCAAACTACTTTTGATCAGTCTCCATGAATTTTCTACCGCTCATACTTCTCTTTCTCTCCGTCTCGACGTCAGTCAGTATCTCTATCTCTATATCTCCTCTCAAATCTCTCACTCAGTTCTCTCTATAAATCACTCTCTCACAATTCTAATCCCTTTTGACCTCGTTGTCGACGGGACGTTAAACACTAATATCCTCCTCCTCTAATCCCTTTTCCCCTTGCCTCTATTCCCTTCCTCTCCTGTACCATACTGTTCCAGCCTTCTCTTCTCTTTCTGTCTCTCACTCTTCACTTCATTTTTTACATCTCCCTACCTTATCTTCCGTCTTCCAACCTATCTTTGCCATTAACACGTGACTATACCCCGTGTCTGTTGCTTAAATGTAATGCTACAGACAGAAGAATAATATGTAACGTAAATAAATGCATAAAGTTCTCTTCCTGTCAACTCGTAAACAAGAAAACAAATGAATTTCACACTTGCTCAAACTCTGTACACGGAGATTTAATACTGGAATCCGAAAGGTCAGACTCAGCTAGCTCCAAAAAGCAGAAACAACAAAAAGAATGTAACGAGGTTTGTTGCCGTAAAAGTGTGAAATAACAATTCGCCACCAAGCCATGTGAGCTGGCCTACGGTAATACTGCTTACGGTTGGGCTCAATTACTATGTGATGTGTATAAGCTACACAGATAGGACGTGACTGTCTTGGCACCTCAAACGTTCAAATTGTTCTTAGGATTTCCATAACTCCTGGACAACTGCAATCATAAATTCAAGAGAAACAATACGATTGTACAGTGTAAATGTGGAGAACCGGTCTTAAACATGAAATCCTAAAAATCTGGCGAACTTTTACGCAAAAATTCTATAGAATTGCCAAAGATGATACCAAATTAACAGCAATAACTAAGTACGTATGCAACTCTATCTCCTCATTGTGTATAAAGGAACAGTACTGTTGCAGTAACATTGGTGTCCCCTCCCCGAAGTTTACTATGGTTTTCGATCTGCATACGTTATGTCTGAAGATGACTCACAGTTACTCACTATATGACAGGTACTACTTTAAAGATTAAGTCTTACTAGGTATTGGCTAAACACACTGCTTTTTTTATGTACTTGTTCTTAGAATGAAGAGAATAAATGTGTCTCTGAATCTGTATAGTTGGAAAAATCAAAACTGCATGTTGTACTCTTTAACCATCACAACTGCAACTCAGTAAACATGTAAATCATTACTTTATTACAAACATTAACAGAGCTTGAAAAAGAAAACTAAAATGAAACGAGCAAGAATTTAGGGTTTAATGTTCTGTCGATGAGCCTTTGTTAAACGGCTGACATTTTCATCTGTGTAAATTATATACAGGGTTAATATTATTAAAAGCCGGCCGCTGTGTTCGAGCGGTTCTAGGCGCTTCAGTAAGGCGCCGAGCGGCTTCTGCGGTCGTAGGTTCGAATCCTGCCTCGCGCATGGATGTGTGTGATGTCCTTAGGTAAGTTAGGTTTAAGTAGTTCTAAGTCTAGGGGACTGATGACCTCAGATGTTAAGTTCCACAGTGCTTAGAGCCTTTTGAACCATTATTAAAACCGACAAATTGCAGGGACGGCTTCCTGACGGGAAATGGAGGGAAAAAGGTGCTATGAATATGTGTCTGGAAATGCTTCGTTGTCACGATAGATGGCGCTGACGAATGAAAGTTCCTCCGACCACGTGCCGTGTCTGTAGCCCACAAAAAAAAAAAAAAAAAAAAAATGGTTCAAAGGGCTCTGAGCACTATGGGACTTAACATCTATGGTCATCAGTCCCCTAGAACTTAGAACTACTTAAACCTAACTAACCTAACGACATCACACAACACCCAGTCATCACGAGGCAGAGAAAATCCCTGACCCCGCCGAGAATCGAACCCTGGAACCCGGGCGCGGGAAGCGAGAACGCTACCGCACGACCACGAGCTGCGCACTGTAGCCCACAGATGACAGTTATGCAGACTAATAAAGCCTGTCCTGGTAAAGGCTGCTTCATCGGTAAAGAGGACTGATAACAGAAACCTCATAATTGTGATGGTCTGGTGTAAAATCCATCGAAAAAATCGTCCCCGTAGAAGGAAATACGCTGCTGCTAATCCTTTCACTTGTTGCAGGTGTTACGGACGGTAGCGATTGTCATGCAGGATACGCATAGTCGTACTTACATCATGTTCACGGGCCACTTGCCTGGACCTTGTACTAGGGTTATCTCAATATACTGTAGAATATGGTCCTCCAAAATTGGTGTACGCACAGTTCGCCACCCCCACGCACGTTCTCGGTTTGAAAGGACTCAAAACGGGCTTTAAATGTGTGATGTGGTTGGTATCTGTTAGGGAATTTGTTTTGGTATATATGTGCTATTCTCGACCGTTTCCATCTGCTTGGACGTACACAAACACCATCTCGGATTGTTCCCGACATGAATACCGGATCATTTTGCTGCTTACAGTACACTGCGTCAACCGCACAGCCTGCAACATACAAGTAATGAAGGGCACGTGTGAAAAGGAACTGTCACTCGTCCGCACCATCTTTCGTGGTAGCTATGCCATTCGGACACATGTTCATAGAATCTTTTTTCCTCCATTTCCAATCAAGAGGCTGTCCCTGCAGTTTGTCGGTTTTATTAATGTTCACCCGGTATATATGAACTACATGTTACCACACAATAATGAAATTTTACAGTATATGAGAGCCCTAAACCACTTAGAATATCAAGTATCATAGACTAGTAATATCAACAGAAGTAGAAGATAAAATGTTAGAATGAAATGGATGCGAAAAAGAGAAACTGAAAAACGTAAATAACGTGAATTTAAATCATTACATGTAAATACATATTAAATTAAGCAATAACTTCAATATCATGGAAACTGCAGTCTACTTTACGAACGAAAATGGTAACTATTGAATAAAGGTATTGAGGAAAATGTAAAATAATGCTTTGTATATGAAGAAAGTTAACTTAAAATGGAACGAGGCAGCTGTTAAACAGAAGACTAATTTTCAAGCATACGATAACATGTGTAGTTACCACATAGATAGTAAAATAGCAAATGGTTCAAATGGCTCTGAGCACTATGGGCCTTAACTTCTGAGGTCATCAGTCCCCTAGAACTTAGAACTACTTAAACCTGGTACATCACACACAGCCATGCCCGAGACAGGATTCGAACCTGTGACCGGAGCGGTATCGCGGTTCCAGACTGCAGCGCCTAGAATCGCACGGCCACTTCGGCCGGCCAAGTTTCCTATATTTTCCTATTCCATTATCAAATGATGGCATTCACTTTTTACCTATTGCAGTCTTTTTCTGAAGTTACAAAAATTACTGCAGAAAATTGCGATTTTTCCAAATGTGAAAACGTATTGCAAGGTACAACATGGATTTACCTAGGAATTAATATCCTATTAAAAATGAAAAGCGATGTAATCGAGAAAATGTTTTCAGTACTGTATTTGACCGTCTGTCTGTTACATTATTAGTCTACTACACACCAATAATCAGCAAGTTAAATAAAATCAAGGAGAATTACTATCGAAACCCAGCTGCAAATTCATACATTTTGAAATGCCCTGAAGTGCCAGAGAAACTGGTGTAGGCATGCAAGTATCTGACGCAGTTGTTAGATCGGTTCCTGCCACTACAATTGCAGGTTATCAAGATTTATATGAGTTTCAACGTGATGTCATAGTCAGCGCACGAGTGATGGAACACAGCATCTCCAAGGTAGTGATGAAGTGCGGATTTTCCCGTACCACTGTTTCACGAGTGTACCGTGAATATCAGCAATCCGGTAAAACATCGAATCTCTGAAATCGCTGTGGCCGGAAAAAGATCCTGCAAGAACGAGACCAACGGCGACTGAAGAGAAACCTTCAACGTGACGTAAGTGCAACCCTTCCGCAAATTTCTGCAGATTTCAATGCTTTGCGATCAACAAGTGTCAGCCTGCTAACCATTCAACGAAACATCATCGATATGGGCTTTCGGAGCGAAGGCCCACTCGTGTACCCTGACTGCACATGGCACAAAGCTTCACGCCTCGCCTGGGTCGGTCAACGACATTGGACTTCTGATGACTGGAAACATGTTGGTTGGTCGGACGAGGAGGAGATTAGTGTTTAACATCCCGTCGACAACGAGGTCATTAGAGACGGAGCGCAAGCTCGGGTGAGGGAACGATGGGGAAGGAAATCGGCGGTGCCCTTTCAAAGGAACCATCCCGGCATTTGCCTGAAGCGATTTAGGGAAATCACGGAAAACCTAAATCAGGATGGCCGGAGACGGGATTGAACCGTCGTCCTCCCGAATGCGAGTCCAGTGTGCTAACCACTGCGCCACCTCGCTCGGTGGGTCGGACGAGTCTCGTTTCAAATTGTATCGAGCGGATATGGACGTGTGTGGGTATGCAGACAACCTGATGAATCCGTGGACCCTGCATGTCAGCAGGGAACTGTTCAAGCAGGTGGAGGCTCTGTAATGGAGTGGGGAGTGTGCAGCGTGATATGGAACCCCTGATACGTTTAGATACGACTCTGACAGGTGACACGTACGTAAGCATTCTGTCTGATGACCTGCATCCATTCATGTTCATTGAGCATTCCACGGATTTGGGCAATTCCAGAAGGGCAATGTAACACCCCCACACGTACAGAATTGCTACAGAGTGGCTCCAGGAAGACACTTCTGAGCTTAAATCCTACTGCTGGCCACCAGACTCCTCAGACATGAACATTATTGAGGACATCTGGAATGCCTTGCAACGTGTTAAGACATCAAAGAATTTCAGTTCATTTGTAACCATCACATGTTCCATGGCAAAAGACCTCCTCCTGTTTCAATGTACAAGATGATGCACGACTGACGAGCTATGGCTTAACTGTCCACATTTCGTATAAATAGTTCTAAAATATACAGGGTGGTCCATTGAGAATTACCGGGCCAAATATCTCATGAAATAAGTATCAAACGAAAAAAATACAAAGGACGAAACTTGTCTAGCTTGAAGGGGGAAATCAGATGGCGCTATGGTTGGCACGCTCGATGGTGCTGCCATAGGTCAAACGTACGAATCCCCATTTTTAATTACATATTCGTGTAGGGAAAGAAATATGAATATTTTTGTTGGACCACTTTTTTCGCTTTGTGATAGATGGCGCTGTAATAGTCACGAACATATGGCTCACAATTTTAGACGAACAGTTGGTAACAGGTAGGTTTTTTAAATTAAAATACAGAACGTAGTACGTTTGAACATTTTATTTCGGTTCTTCCAATGTGATACATGTACCTTTGGGAACGCATGCTGTTACAGCTTGATTACGTGTAAATACCGCATTAATGCAATAAATGCTCAAAATTATGTCCGTCAACCTCAATGCATTTGGCAATACATGTAACGACATTCCTCTCAACAGCGAGTAGTTCGCCTTCCGTAATGTTCGCGCATTGACAATGCGCTCACGCATTTTGTCAGGCGTTGTCGGTGGATCACGATGGCAAATATTCTTCAACTTTCCCCACAGAAAGAAATCCGGGGACGTCTGATCCGGTGAACGTGCGGGCCATTGTATGGTGCTTCGACGAGCAATCCACCTGTCATGAAATATGCTATTCGATACTGCTTCAACCACACGCGAGCAATGTGCCGGACATCCATCATGTTGGAAGTACATCGCCATTCAGTCATGAAGTGAAACATCTTGTAGTAACATCAGTAGAACATTACGTAGGAAATCAGCATACACTGCACCATTTAGATTGCCATCGATAAAACGGGGGCCAATTATCCTTCCTCCCATAATGCAGTACCATACATTTACCCGCCATGGTCGTTGATGTTCCACTTGTCGCATCCATCGTAGATTTTCCGTTGCCCAATAGTGCATATTATACCGGTTTACGCTACCGCTGTTGGTGAATGAAGCTTCGTCGCTAAATAGAACGCGTGCAAAAAATCTGTCATCGTCCCGTAATTTCTCTTGTGCCTAGTGGCAGAACTGTACACGACGTTCAAAGTCGTCGCCATGCAATTCCTGGTGCACAGAAATATGGTACGGGTGCAATCGATGTTGATGTAGCATTATCAACACCGGCGTTTTTGAGATTCCCGATTCTCGCGCAATTTGTCTGCTACTGATATGCGGATTAGCCGCGACAGCAGATAAAACACCTACTTGGGCATCATCTTTTGTTGCAGGTCGTGGTTGACGTTTCACATGTGGCTGAACACTTCCTGTTTCTTTAAATAACGTAACTATCCGGCGAACGGTCCGGACACTTAGATGATGTCGTCCATGATACCGAGCAGCATACAAAATGGTTCAAATGGCTCTGAACACTATGGGACTTAACATCTGTGGTCATCAGTCCCCTAGAACTTAGAACTACTTAAACCTAACTAACCTAAGGACATCACACACATCCATGCCCGAGGCAGGATTCGAACCCGCGACCGTAGCGGTCATGCGGTTCCAGACTGAAGCGCCTAAACCGCACGGCCACACCGGCCGGCAGCAGCATACATACCACACGCCCGTTGGGCATTTTGATCACAATAGCCATACATCAACACGATATCGACCTTTTCCGCAATTGATAAACGGTCCATTTTAACACGGGTAATGTATCACGAAGTAAATACCGTCCGCACTGGCAGAATGTTACGTGATACCACGTACTTATACGTTTGTGACTATTACAGCGCCATCTATCACAAAGCGAAAAAAGTGGTCCAACTAAAACATTCATATTTCTTTAAGTACTACACGAATATGTAATAAAAATGGGGGTCCATATTTTTAAAAAACGCAGTTGATATCTGTTTGATCTATGGCAGCGTCATCTAGCGGGCCAACCATAGCACCATCTGGTTTCACCCTTCAAGTTAGACAAGTTTCGTTCTTTGTAGTTTTTTCGTTGACACTTATTTCGTGAGATATTTGCCCCGGTCACGATCAATGTACCACCCTGTATATCATTTTACTCACAATAAAATTTTATATCTAAAAGAATCAAGAATTATATTCGAAATACAGGACGTGGAAGAACAACATGACCAAAAGTGTAGCGCAGAAAAACAGCACCAGACGAGGAAAGTTGAGTATAGGGCCTGGGGGTCGCAGCTGAATATTTACGGTCGTATGGAAGCATGAAAACGGTGGTCAGCTTGAACATTTGCTACGACGTACTTATGTTAATTAAGTGATGGCAATTATGTGTACGAGAAGGTACTCATTCTTCATTTACTTTTACCGTTTTAGGACATACATGAAACATGAAAGATGGACACGTGATTACTTTCATTCCTAAAGAAGAGCTGTGTCGTACGACAGCTAAGTACGATACACGTGTGTGTGATGCTTAAAGTTTCTCTTTGTCTCATCATTATGACTGACTAGTTCAAACATTCCGTTTACGTACACATTTTTAGTGAATTGCATTTCAGTTCGAATAAAGACGTCCATATGCCAGATTTCAGTTACATTCCTGTGTCGCCGAGAGTAAGCAATTGCGACCCCCAGTTCCTGCACTCAAATCCCTCTGATATTTCTGCCCAGCACTTTAGGTTAAATTGTTTTCCCACACTCTGTAGCTTTAATATATTATATCGCACGAAAGCTTCACAAAACACAGTCAAATCAATAACGAAAACAAAAACTGGAAAAAATGGCAGAAACTGCTTATTCTAAAACGAGTCACCAGAATTTATTACCGACTGAAAAACAGAACGTGCTTGTAGGTACACTAACCTCTAGGTACAGCACTGTCCCCTGCCTTAATTACTGCGCTACCTCAGTTCGTTTAAGTAGAAGGTCTAGCGTTTGTAAAAATGTAAGGAACTGGACGGTTGTTTAAATCGTGTTGTGAATGTTATAAACAAGCGCTCGGCGGCCAGACACTCGGAACCCGTCTATCAAAATGTGAGATACCTAACCTATGAGGAGACAGTCAGGGGAGGCTCTTGGACAAAAACGCTGCAGAGACTGGGTCCCTCTGTAGTCACAGAGCAATGGTTTTTTTGGTATAGTTTTACGTGCTCGTCGCTAACTTGACGTCCTTTCCAACCTGATATCTGAACGACCTGTTTGGGGCTTTTCGTAACGCCTGAGGAAGTATGTGTGTGTGTGTGTGTGTGTGTGTGTGTGTGTGTGTGTGTGGGTGGGTGTATTTCGCATAGAGACTGTTCCGAATTCTTTCGTTTGCCGACGCGTCACGAGCTTCTTCGCGTGAGTTTTTCGTTGTGTTTGGTGTTTTCGCCGATTTGACTTGGGAACGGTGGCGGGGTGCTCTAGTGTGTCACGAGGCTGTGAGCTGGTAGCTGTGAGCCGCCGGCTGGGTCCGCCGCAGCCGCGGCGCGCGTGCTGTATCTGTGGCGGCCCGCGCGTGCAGATAGCGACGCCGCCCGCCGGCACGCTCCGGCCACACCACTGCTGCCTGCTCTCGCCTCGCCTGCTCCACCGGCAAATACGCTGCACCACTCAGGTGTTGTGACGCGGGAAGCCAGGCTGAAATGTCTCATGTTATGCATCGAGCAAACTTTCAATATAGATTGGACGCGCAGTGCGTAGTTCAGCACCGTGAAGGTGCTAGAAATTTGGCGTCCGTCGACTGTGTCGTCCGTAAGCCTTGTGGTCGGTTTAATGCGGTCCATTACATGCGCTAACCTCTTCATCTCACAATAGCACTTGCAACCTATGTTCTCAATTATTTGTTGGGTATATTCAAATCTCTGTCTAGCACGTTACTTCCTGATGTTTTAACAGGTGTCCTATCAGCCTGTCCCATCCACTTGTCAGTGTTTGCCATATATTCCTTCCTTCACAATTTCTGGGGAAAATTTCCTCACTCCTTGTCCTATAAGTCAATCTCATTTTCAACATTCTACTGTAGCACCACATTTCAAACGCTTCGCTTCTTTTCTGTTCCGGTCCTCTGACAGTCAGTGATTCACTACCATACAATGCCGTGCTCCAAACGCTCATTTTCAGAAATTTCTTCCTTAAACTGAGGTCTATATTTGATATCAGTAGACGTCTGTTTGCCAGGAATGTCATATTTTCCAGTGCTAGTCTGCTTTCGTTGTCCTTGCTCCATCCGTCATGGGTTATTTTTCTTCCAAGGTAGCACAATTATTTTGCGTGCTTCCTGATCCTCAAGTTTGATGGTACATTTCTCGCTATTCTCATTTCTGCTACATCTCATTACCTTGATTTTTCTCCATTTTACTCTGAATCCATACTGTGAACTGATTAGATTGTTCATTAAGTTCAACAGAGTCTGTAACGCTTATTCATATTCACAGAGAATAGCGGCCGGCCGCGGTGGCCAAGCGGTTCTAGGTGCTTCAGTCCGGAACCGCGCGGCTGCTACGGTCGCAGGTTCGAATCCTGCCTCGGGCATGGATGTGTGTGATGTCATTAGGTTAGTTAGGTTTAAGTAGTTCTAAGTTCTAGGGGACTGATGACCTCAGATGTTAAGTCCCATAGTGCTCAGAGCCATTTGAACCATTTTTGGAGAATACCAACGTCGTCAGCGAATTTAATCATGGATGTCCTTTCACCCCGAATTTTAATTCCACTCTTGAACTTTTCTTTTATTTCCATCATTGCTTCTTCGGTGTATGGAAAGAACCGTGGGCGTGGAAAAATGCATTCCCGTCTTACAAATGGTTCAAATGGCTCTAAGCACTATGGGACTTAGAACTACTTAAACCTAACTAACCTAAGTACAGCACACACATCCATGCCCGAGGCAGAATTCGAACCTGCGACCGTAGCAGCAGCGCGGTTCCGGACTGAAGCGCCTAGAACCGCTCGGCTACAGCGGCCGGCTCCCGTCTTCCTCCTTCCATTCTTCTTTCCCCCTTGGTTCTCGTACACATTGTTTATTACCCGTATTTCGCTATAAATTACTCCTTTTTTCTCAGAATTTATACACTAGTACTGACAAATTTTACCTCGGTCCGCAAGACTGGGTTAGAACGTCAAAACGTGTTGACAGATCGAACCTCCTCCCAGTAATCAGCCGACTATCCCGAACGCACTGTTTACCCGTTTGCTCCTAAATGTGGCTGCCAAAGGTGCTCTCGTTCAAGCTGGTTATCGACTCCTTTATAACGATATATGATATATAAAGATATCGACTGCATGTAAAATAAGGCATGTGACGTGCTTTATTCACATTAGTTGATAGTTCGATGATAAACCTGCAAATCACATTTCTATCTGTAATTTCAGATCTTTACTAACCACAACTTTGCCAGGTCTTGTGAATCTAAACAGTAGTAACTGCCAAAAATCTGCCTGCCATTAGTAGCAATGTACGCGGCGTTAGCACCAGAAAAATGTTTCTCATGGACGATTTATACAAATCAGAGGATTATGTGGATAACTACGACTCAGATAAAAATCCTAAATATGTTTCTGAAATCAAATACGCTTCAAAAGTTGTTTCTAATCAATAAATGTGAATAATTATTTAAGCAAGCAGACAGTAATGTGTCTCTTATCATTATTTTAGCGAATTTACGTAACAGGGTGATAGCAGAAAAGTTTATGGCCATCCTTAACATTGTTTACCTACTGTGGTATGACGACAAAAAATTAATTTCATACTGTACTGAATTATAGATTAATTTTTGACGTTGTTATACCTTACTATCGCAAAAATTGTTAATGTAAATGTATTATAAACTGAAAAAATTTGGACCGTTTCAGTTTGTATTCAATACAAATTATTTAACTTGCCCAGCAAGTAAACAGTGGTAAGTCAACTCTAAACAACGTAGGTTGACTCAGATGGCAAGTAAACAATGTTAAGTACCCACAGACTCATTTTAAGAATAAATCTTCGACAGAATTTACGATTTTAAAAACATGTCGTTACTCTAGAAACGTTTGAAAACCAACTTAGTTAAAAAAGATTATGGGTTAACTTGAAATATATTACGTATGAAATTCTATAGGAATCTTACTGTGCAGTTGCTCAAAGCAACCGTCTAGTTTCTTGTCACTCTTTACAGCCGAAATCTTCATATAGCTGTGTATAACTGGCCTTGTTACCGTCTTTTTTTTTCCACCTTTCATTCACTACTCATGAGAGTTGAGTAGGCCGTTATAGAAAGACTATGTAGTTTTTCGCGATGACAGTTTTGAATAAAGGCTCCACGGAGCTCTTGCCGCCGCAGATTTGTCAGTCTCGAGCTTTCGAAGATTTCCTCTATCGTCATCGCCAAGACATCAGATTTCAGTGGGCAGATAGGTACTTAATATGGACAAATTATGTCATGGAGGCGTCACGAAGTCATAAGACCTTCATTTACCACCAAAAATTACATCCGTTCCTGTGAATGAACAAAATTGGTAGCGATGCTGATTAGTTAAATGGTGTATGATTCATTTATTTCTCTATTGCTTTTCAGAATCAATTACCCGTTTCCATACACCACTAAGGATGTAGCCGCTGTCCTAGTTAATGCTGTTGTTAGATATTCTGATTTCAACGGTGTCTTTGACAGTAGAACAATAGAAGGTAGTTGCATGGGATGATATTTTCGCTTCATCAATCAGTGTGAATGTGGCAGCAGTTACACTGACCAAACAATAGAGACGATTTCAGAACGACGCACAGAGCACCGACGCCACATAAAACACACGATTTCAACAAATCTGCTGTTGCCGAAATAGTCTCAGGAAGAAACATAGGATTATGTTTGATGAAGTTGAAGTATTATCCCACGCATCTATCTTCTGGGATTCTGTCATGAAAAAGCCGTTGACCACCCTTAGTGGTGCATTCGCGTGTGGAAACGGGCGCTTGATGCTGAAAGGCAACAGAGAAATAAGTGACCTTTCCGTCATCTAACAAAATCAGCCTCGCTAGCAGTGTTCTTCAGTGACAGATATCGGCCTAATCTCTGGTAGCATATGGAATCTGCATGACTCCGTGACGTTTCCATGACGTAATCTGACAACTAAAGTATCTTACGGCCTACCAAAATATCTCCTGACGATGACGACCAAAGAAATCAAAATCTCGAGATTACAAATCTGACGCGGCAAGAACTCTGTAAAGCATGTTTTCAAGGCTGTTGTAGAACTCAGTTTTTTCCAGACCATTTTTCTTTTTAGGCATATATCTCAATAAGCTAGCAGCGGTACGGAATTGGTCGTAATTGCGGAAGTCTTGGAGGGTATTTCCAGTTTTGGCACTCTCCTTGTGTCCGAGAGAAACCTCCTGAAATCCTTCGTCGGAAACTGGGAACTGGAACTGTCTAATTTAAATCTGGGAACTGTTGAGCATTATCGCGGTCAAAAATTAAATTTTCGTATGTAGGTATCTATGTACGAATATATCTATGTCTGTGATTGTGTATGTGCGTTTTATGTTGATGTCTTCCTGTCTCATCTGTAATTTAATTACGCCGTAGTCTATATGTAGTCTATCTGTCTACGAGAAATCGAGTCTTTACTCGTTCATTTCTTTATGAGTCACGCCCTACATGACAAATCGTTATTCTGGTTTCGCAACATCCAGTACACTTACTTGACAGAACTAACAATAGCTGGCTTGCAAAGCTTCAAGTGTCACAGTCATCTGAGTAAACGCATCTGAGAAGAACCAGCTTTCAGTGACACCCCTTCCTGCGCTAGTGTGCTAAGTAACTGCACTTCACCTTGAAGACATCCACCTTGTTCCTTCGCACTAACCTACGCTAATAACATTTAAACAAC
Source organism: Schistocerca serialis cubense (assembly GCF_023864345.2). Taxonomy (NCBI): domain Eukaryota; kingdom Metazoa; phylum Arthropoda; class Insecta; order Orthoptera; family Acrididae; genus Schistocerca; species Schistocerca serialis. Next base: position 405,821,348 of record NC_064643.1, read on the forward strand.
TTGGATCGCAAACGGAAATTATGATTTCATTCTCGGAAAGAACATCTCAGCCAAATTGCAGCAAAGGTAGGTTTCTTTTACAAAGCACTTCTTTACCCAAAATAATAGTGATTAACTATTATTAACATCTTATGTCACACATCACTCCCTCTACGGTTAGTAAGGAATTAGCGGCAAAAGAGTACGATCTCTTGTAATCTACTATTTGGTCACATTTGTGTAAATGAATGCTGATAAGCTAACAGCTGTACTCACTGCTCTACTGTTAGAGACTGATTGATATATTTTAAAATACAATTTTGATATTTTAAAGTAGCATATCTCTGTAGCAAAAGGAAAAATATGAAGTTGCAGTCCAGTACCTTGAACTGTGGAAAGAAAACAGGAATTCAGCCAAACTCGCACTCATCACACCAAAAGTGGTAAGTACCTCGGTTCCATGAAAAAGAGTCATAACGAGCCACAGATTTTACAGGGTGGCAATTATTGAATTATATGAAAAAAAACGTGAATTAGTTACAAACCACCGCATGCACACACTTTATTCAACATGTAAACGTCTCTACAGATTTTCGGATTTAGTGTATGACATATTCGATATGCCTGCATCATTGGCGATGACGTGGCGCAGACGAGTAGCGAAATTTTGCATGACCTGCTAAAGTGTCGGAGCATCGATGCTGTCGATGACCTCCTGAATGGCTGTTTTCAGCTCAGCAATGGTTTTGGTGTTATTGCTGTACACCTTGGCTTTGATACAGTCCCACAAAAAGGAGACGCTTGTGTTCAGATAAGGATAATATGGCGGCCAATCGAGGTCCATGCCATTGGCCTCTGGGTACCCCAGAGGCAGAATGCGGTCCCCAAAGTGCTCCTCCACGACACCAAACACTCTCCTACTTCGATGGGGATCGAGCTCGGTCTTACATGAACCACATCTTGTCGAAAACAGGGTCGCTTTGGAAAATGAGGATGAAATCGTCTTCTAAAATCTTCACGTACCGTTCGGTAATCACCTTCCCATCAAGGAATATTGCAATTATTATTCTATGACTGGATATTGCACACCAAACTGTCACCTATTGAGGGTAAAGAGACTTCTCGATCGCGAAATGAGGAGTCCCAGTTCGCAAAATGCGCCTATTTTGGTTACTGACGAACCCATCCATTCAGGCGCTCAGTCCGGAACCGCGCGACTACTACGGTCGCAGGTTCGAATCCTGCCTCGGGCATGGATGTGTGTGATGTCCTTAGGTTAGTTAGGTTTAAGTAGTTCTAAGTTCTAGGGGACTGATGACCACAGATGTTAAGTCCCATAGTGCTCAGAGCCATTTGAACCATTTGAACCCATCCATATGAAAGTGGGCTTCATCGCTAAGCCAAACCATGCATGCGCATACTAATTCCCAACGTGCCCCGCGGCTAAGCCCGCAGCTTGAACGCCGTAACGCAAACTATTCCGAAGTTATGACCACATATTTCATATAGTTCAATAATTGTCACTCTTAAATTCCCATCATAGGTACAAAAAGGTTTATCAGAATGTGCTGACTGGTGCAAAAAGTCGTTTCATTACAAAATAATATACAATGCAGATAATACAAGCAAAGTGCTCTAGGTTCTCATTAAACAGGGAACACAGAGAGGCAGGGGAGCGACGTGTAGACAACCTCCAAGATGGTGCTCCTCGGGCAACGCTGCAGTAAAATGCAAGGGCAAAAAGTCTACGCAGTTCCGGCGACCGGACGCTCAAATGCCTCCCGCTCCACAAGAAGGCAAATGATTCAGAAGCGGAATTACTCCACGAAGATGGTGAGAGTGTGCCACTTCAATATAGAAGGCTACACAAGGACGAAAGGAGAAATCCTTGAAAAAATTGTAACAAGAGAAAGAGTAAGTGTCGTACTCTTGCAGGAGACACACCTGACGGATGAAAACATCGAACGATTATGCATACCTGGATTCACCAATGTGGGATACTCAGGACACGACAAACATAGTATGGCGACCCTGGTGAAAAATGAGCTCTAGGAAACCTCGAGAACAATGTGGAATCGGTTCCACACGCAATAGGCATTAAACTGGGAGAGATGACAATCTACAATGTCTACAAATCACCTTCGCAGCAATGGCCTATAGGAATCTTACCGCAGGCTAATCATCCAGCAATCTATGCCGGCGACTTTAATTCCCAGCACACCAGATGGGGATATCAGAGATCCACTCCGGAAGGCGTTGGACTAAGTGACTGGGCTGACAACCGGTACCTACACCTCCTGTTTGATCCCAAGGACAGAGCGTCCTTCAATTCAAAAGTATGGGGCACAAAGACGACGCCTGACCTGACCTTTGTCACACGCGGCGCAACGGGCGTACCAATGCAAGCTACAAGAAGAGTCCTCGAAGCTTTCCCACGGAGACAACACCTCCCGATTATTGTGGACATCGGCCTTTCCATCCCGATCATAAAGAGCTCCCGATTCCACGGTGGAATCTGAGAAAAGCAGACTGGGGGAAATATAATTCTTTTATTGACAAGACAATAAATCGAATACCACCAAGTCCAGAGAACTACCAAAGGTTTGTAAACCTGATATATAAAGGGGCCCTAAAGGCTATCCCCCGAGGGGCCCGGAGGGAATACATTCCTTGCTGGTCAGAGGAGTGCGAGTCATTGTTAGAGTAGTATGAGAGGAGTGGGGAGGACGAGACTGCAGAACGACTGATCAACACTATGAACGAGGAACGTAGGAACAGGTGGAAGATGGCAATGGAGAATCTGGATTTTACCCATTCTAGCAGGAAGAGCTGGGGTCTACTACGGAAACTGGGTGGTGCCACAACACCACGAAGATCGGCCGCGGGTGTGGGCCCATCCGAAATAGCGACTGCCATGAAACAGACCTCCAAAATACGCCTGAAGACTGAGGAGAAGAAAAGGATCTCCAGGAACCTAACCAAGGAATTAGCCAATAATCCAACTAATCTAGATATTGTCAAAGCAGTAGACGTCGAGGAGATTACCCAGGCCCTAACACTAATGAAAACAGGGAAAGCAGCTGGACCCGACGAAATCCTCCCAGAATTTCTGAGGGAGCTGGGACCCATTGGGAGGAAATGGATGGCCAAGCTCTTCACGGAATGCATTAAATCAGGTGCAATCCCGAAGTTATGGAAAGAAGCTAAGGTAATAGCAGTACTGAAATCAGGGAAGGATGGAGATAATCCAAAGAACTACAACCGATCTCACTGCTTTGTACCTCTTACAAACTATTTGAGAGAATATTACTGGCCAGACTAGCACCATACATTGAGGCGAACCTCCCGGACTATCAAGCAGGGTTCCGTGTGGGAAGGAACTGCTGTGAACAAGTTTTGTCCCTTACAACATATATAGAGAAAGGCTATCAGAACAAACTGAAAACGGGCCTGGTATTAATAGATCTTACATCAGCCTATGACACTGTCTGGACCGAAGGACTACTGCTCAAGCTTACTCGAATTATCAAATGGAATCAGACGTACACATTACTAAAAAATATGCTGACAGGCAGGAAGATCAAGGTCTATCTCCATGGAAAGAGCAGCAAAAGCATGGTCATAAACAATGGCCTGCCGCAGGGGTCAGCCCTGGCGCCGACCCTTTTTAATTTATATATATCTGATATGCCGAGCACCAGGTCGCGTAAATTTGCGTATGCGGATGATCTGGCCATCGCATACCAAAGCAAAAATTTCGAAGATCTTGAAAAAACATTGAATGCGGACCTTGAAGCGCTGAACACCTACTACCTTAAGTGGCATTTGCATCCCAACCCCAATAAAACGACCAGTACCATAATGCACCTTAATAACAGAGCTTCAAGCAGGAAAATACAGCTTTCCCTGAATGACCGGCATATCAGACATGAAGATAAGCCCAAATATCTGGGAGTAAAATTAGACCGCACACTAACGTTTAGCTCCCATCTGGAGACACCAAACAGAAATCAAAAACTCGAAATGCCATTATGTCTAAACTGGCCGGAACACCATGGGGGTGCGGAGCTAATACACTAAGGGCGTCAGCATTAGCCCTCGTGTACAGCGTGGCTGAATATTGTTCACCAGTCTGGGCGAAAAGTGCGCATGTAAATAAAGTAGACACCCAATTGGAAGAGACGATGAGAATTATCTCAGGCACACTTAGGGCTACCCCATGTGACTGGTTCCCAGTCCTTGCCAACATAGAACCCCCTGATATAAGGCGCTCCATGGCGACCTCAAGAATATATAGGAAGATCGTACACAATCCAGAACTCCCTATACACCAAGACTTATCACCCATCAACAGGCTAAAATCTAGGCCCCCTTTTGGAAGATTGGCAGGGAATTACAGGACTTCGATCCAAAGCTAGCCTGGGGGAATCATGGCGCAAAGGGACACACAAAAACCAAAAGCTTATCGATGACCCCAGCAAGAAGATAAATGGTTTTGATCTCCCTCGGAAGCTCTGGGTTGCCTTAAATCGCTTTAGAACAAGCGTGGGAAGATGCAAATATCTAATGAATAAGTGGGGACTTGCGGAGAGTCCCGTGTGTGAATGTGGTGAAATCCAGACAATGGACCACCTACTGGTGTGTGAAATGGTAGGATATAGTGGTGAACTGAAGGACATACATTACCTGCTTGACCTAGCCATAGATTGGCTCAAAACTATAAGTTTTTGTTTTAAAATGAATCCAGTGGCAGTTGTGTTTTCAGTGATCATTTGTCTTGGACTAGCGTCTATAAGTTACACTTTTACCACATCAATCTGTACCATTTAGTAGCTGGAAGTTTCATCTTAGCGAATATCAGAAACAAGGTATCTAAGCCACAAGCTGATGCGTTACGGTCACAGTAAATGTAGCAAGGGTGTTATCCAGTGGGCAAACAATGTGAAACCGCACAGTAATCACCAGCTTCGTGGGGACGCCCTTTTTCACTGAATCTGGGATGGCAGCGACTAGCAGAAGCTATCTTGTCTCTTCGCGAGATACCTCGTAAGGAAGCCGAGGTGTGATAGCTCTCAGCCACCGCCGGGCGTAGCTTCACTATTCTTTTACGCACACACAAACCCTGTCTTCTCGTACAGAGCGCATGCATTGTGTGTTACCTATTAAACAGTCATCTGCTCCGCATGAAAGGGGGGAGGCCAAGCAGAATTGAAGTTTTTTATTCGCTTCTAAAATACCTTTCTCTAATTAAAGATACTCATTATTGAGGTTTTAATGTGGAAAATCACCCTTAGAATTTACTGGGAGAGGTATGCAATGCAGGACAGCTGGTTAGTAAACCGTGCGCTTTCAGTAAAATGTAGTCGTCCAAGAGTCGGCGAATTAAAAATAGAAACTCCTAGCATCGCTAGGAAGCGTCACGGAACATTTAGTTTCTAACAGTAGTTGTTCCTCATGATGTGATCTATCGGCCCTAAACGTTCGCTGCAAAGGCTCTGTAAAACCCCGTATACCGCTGGAACTTTCGTGGGGGTTTTCGTGGATGATGCTGTTGTATACAGAAACAACGCAACGCTAGAAAATTATATCGACATTGAGGAAGACCTGCAGGGAATCGACACTTGTTACAACGTTTGGTAGTTGACCCTCTATGTAAACAAATGTAGCGTATCGCGCATAAATATGCAGAAGTATCTAAGAGTATACATAATGAGGAATATAAAGTGAAATGATAACATAAAGCTATTCACAGATAAGACCAAAGCCGGACTGAGATTCATTGGAAGGATCCTCAGGAAGTTAAATTGTGAATGTACTAACTGATTGCCACTCGTGGAAGGAGAAAAACGTCTTCCTGCTACAGTTCGTTAATAATGGTCACTGCACGCTATGGTAGTTAAATAAGCAGATGCTGTGACAGTGCGCGCTGTAGTAAAAATGTAGAACACAGCAAGAAATAGCAAATAAGATTTACTAAGAGTATTTCAGAAAATAGTACTTAACTTTGCTGCACTTTGGTGTGTAGCACTTGATGTTCTAACCCTAATATAATGACATCTAAAATATTGTTAACTTTTGTGTCTCTTTGCCGTCTATAATTCTGTATCACAGACAGTAATATTCGTAGACACACTCCTGTTGGTCATAGCTCTCTGCGAATAGCGATTTTTGCTTCAGAAGGTACTCGTCAGAGTGTCTGAAGTAACTCAGGCACTGATGTAAATTGTCCAACTGCTGGTAAGGAATTGTGAGTGTCCATGGTACATCGTATTTTGGTACTTGTCGGTGGAAGATTTTCAATATGCGCCAGTACATCGTGGAGGTGAATTAGTCCGCAGTTAACAGCGTTCCCTATTACTTGTCCCCACTATCGTCAGATGTACGACGCTCAAATAGCGCAGAAGCAGGAGGAGGTCCATTTTTGTGAGTGCCATCTGAAGGCTGCTGCACTGAGCAGAGATGCCAGGCGAATTGGTGTGCAAGTGTGGTGGCAGTCTCGTGCGGTATTTGTGGTGCGCCCCTCTTGCTTGGGGCACAGTGGTAGTCAATTTACGAAGAAGGTTACAACGGTAATTGAATTTTACTCTTCAGTCTGGGCTCCATACCAGATATAGGATTGATAGAGGAAATAGAGAAAATCCAGTGCTTTTACTTACAGGTTCATTTAGTAAAGCGTGGCAGACACTACAACAAAGGCATTCTGCATCACAGTATGTTTTACAGTTAAAATTATCAATGCACGCGTTCGTGGAAGAGAACTAATATTTTGCACCCTCCTACTCACTCACCGCAAAAAGACCACGATGGTAAAATTAGAGAGATTCGGCCTCACCACGGAGACACAGCAACCAACGTTCTTCCTGGGCACAATTCACGACTGGAACTCGAAAGGGGGAAAGTGCCACAAGGTACCCTACGGCACATAGTATAAAGTAGCTTGTGGAGCATAGATGCAGAAAGAGATGTAGAATTCCCATTTCATGAGGTGATTGTGATTAAGAGGAAACAACAAACATGTGCTCATTACCTCATATTGGAAATGATAATTTTCAAGATAGATAACTGTATTTCCTGAAAAAGGTAGGAGTATCGATTCAGAGAGCTGTTTCCCTGAAAAGACCGGCCAAATTCCGAAAATATAATTCTTGAGATAAGTAAAAGATTCATGAAGCTTTATGTTTGAGACACAACTGTTTTGATCCAAAACGTGGACTAGGGGGAAGACAGAAATAAAACGATAAGGAACCCTCGATATGTAGTGTTACTCGAGATCAGATGGGTTCATGGAGTAAAGAATCAACCCTAAAAGTAGGCAAATACTTAATAACGACCATACTAAATATGATGAATGGTCGCACACGTACAAGCATTACGTTCAGTAGGATCAGAATGGTTTCAGTGCTTACAGACCTCATTGCAGGTCGCACGGTGTTTGGCAGGGTAGAGGTTACGTAGAGCCAGGTGGATGACCTTCCTTCAATTGCAGAAGCAGTGAGAAAACAATAGCCTATTTATTCATTGCAAACCGTACAGCAGTTGAAACGACGTTCTGATGCGGTCACTGGCAAGTGGCGCACACTGGCCCCGGATGGTGCTGTGTGCTTAGTTCTGCACGCGGTCTGAACAGGCGGCCGCTCACGGTCAGCAATCTTAGCAGCCGGCAGCGGTGACGTAGCGTAGTGTCGTCGACATCTTGGCGAATGTAGTGCCACGTAAGGCTCAGGCAGGCGGTGGGCTCGCAGCGTCAGCTAGCACTACAGTAAGTTGGTTACGCTGTTTGCGCATATACGCGATTCAGTGCAGGAAACACTGGAGCGCAGAGGCGAACTGAGAATCAGCGTATGATGCAGCGGCAGTTGCCCACGGGTGATGAGCGTCGGAGGTACCTCTCAGAGTTATCTGCATACGATGACAAGATATTGCATAGCCGAGGTGGGCAGTGTTTGTGGTCGTTCGACCTTGCCCTGTCTTGACAGGACATCTTTTCTGAGCACGCAAATCCCAGAACCGGCACAGTGCCAGGCTCGGTCATCGCGTTATCCGGTCAGCACTGCGATGGCGTGGCTCCTGTACTGACCTGTGTCAAGAATGATCTAGCACCTCCACCAGCAACAGCAGGGAATGCACTTACGGTAACTAGCCTCGCTTTACGGCCATAGAGGGTACCTCCGTCACGTCAGCTCGGCCTCTCTCCAGCTTCTTGCACCAGAATGCAGTGACAGCTTTCTGTTTGCTTCGTCATAAGTTAAGGCCGCCAAGCTGAAAGGCATTCATGCAACATACGAAACATTTAAGATATTTAAAAGAGAAAATATATAGCTTTGACAGAACTGAAACTTTACGTTTGTATGTGCTTATATTTTGACATTGAATAACAATTTTCACACTTAATATTATTCTCACCTGCGTCAAGCACAGCGAAAGTCTTACGTACCATTTTTTCGTATTCCAATTTTCCCAGCCGTTCCTCGTGGAAACGAATGTATCGATGACCGCCTTTCGATATTTCATAATGCTTGCCTTTTGTTGTGCTACCCTCGTATGACTTCGTTGAACCCAAAGTTTGTGTCTCAGTTGTAGCAAAATATTAAAATTTTAAAAACTGTAAACGACTGACTTATTGTTCATTTTCGAATATTTCGATATTTATTCAAGAAATAATCCTCCCATGATCTTTAGTCGATGATAATATTTTCACAACTATCTCTGTACAACGCACTTGCGTCACAGTAGTAAAGAAGACCTTGGCACAAAATATCGGTCATCCCTCTGAAACAGCACGCTGGCCATCTTATAGCCCTGTACATGGTGTAGAGCTCGTACTTGATGGCCATGTGACCCTCCAGTGCTAACCTCAGCCATGTCAGTGACGTGGTGTATGTGCCACCGACTGTCTGCAACCAGCGCTGTAACGTGTGTCGACGTAGACAAGTGATCCAATGGTAGTAAAGATTTATCATGTTTGGACCTACTCATCGCCACCCCATTATGAAACTGACTGATTTGTTGTGTATCAGCATGGACTGTTCAACGTGGCTATACCGATTGGTACATCTCTCGCAGCCAGTGGCACAGCATAAAAACAATGGTGATAAAAATCGTGACAGTCTACATGTAGTATTACTGTGTACTGCAGCACTTTAAATAAATTCATAAAATAATAATAATCCGTAAGCCACTGTGCAGTGAATGTCGAAGGGTACACCATAATTATACGGTTTTAAACCCAGCAGGAATTGCTGAAGTGACTGAATGCAGGTCAGTTTCACTGAGTTTCGAGGTGAACATTTCGAAGGAAATGCTTACAGTAGACATTTGGATAGTGTATTTCGCAAAAGGCCATTGCACATAGCGGCACATAGAAGCTACACATCTTGAGTTGACCTACAGTGCCCTCACCGCACGGAGGGACGAATATCAGCCAGGATGGTGCCAATGGGTGATGGAGATGAGGGGAGAGATCAGGAGGTTCCAGAGAAAGATAGCTGAAAAGTTAACAAATCCGTTATTGAAGCATCTGTGTTAAATAATACAAAGGGTCGGTGGCTAGCTGGCTGCTGAGGTCTGCTGTCTGGCTGTTTGTGTGGTCCAAAATGCTGATGCGGCATCTCTGCCATGCGCCAGCGGCCTTGTTATGCAAGCTGGCGGCGAGGCTTCCACGCCATTGGCGTGTACAATTGAAGATGTCGTATCTACTGTGGCCATGGATGGCGCTTCAGCTGCGTCGCGGTGGGGGAAGCCCATATCGATGAGGCGTTCATCTTGTGATGGCGGAAAACGGCTGGTGTGCGTGGGGTATGACACGCTGCCTCCTGGTCAGGAGTCAGACGTGCTGCATGAGTCGACCTGGGACGATCTGCTGCTCTGTAGCACTAAGTCTAGGAGTGAACTAGCATGTAGAGCTGTTGCCATACCGGTGACTATGGCTGGCAGTTCCATGTGGTGACATCAGCCAACACAGCCTCCTCGTCATGACAGAACTCTGGGACTGAGGAACTTTGTTACAAAATGTCCAGAATTTGTAGTGAGCAGTGGCACATTCGTTGTGCATATACGCTGTTACTAATCATGTACCTTGAAACATCATTTACACCGCCAGTATGGAAATCTGCCTTGCTCCTTGCTGAATGAATTTGTGCAGAACGTTTGAGCCCACTGTTTTGCCAAGTTAACCTGCGGCTCAGCATAGTGGCAGCCTTGTTCAATTACGAGTGCCGCGTGGGGTAGCTGTGCTGTGTAAGACGCCTTGTCACGGTTCACGCGAGTCCTCCCTCGGGCATGGGTGTGTGTGTGTTGTCCTTAGCGTAAGTTAGTTTAGGTTACTTTAAGTAGTGTGTAAACCTAGGGACCGATGACCTCAGCAGTTTGGTCCCATAGTCCTTACCACAAATTTCCAAATTTGCAATTACGAGTTTTTTTTACTAACATTGTCCCATACTCACCTCACAGTAATACGCCCAGTAATTGTATGTGCGCTACATTATCCCCCTCTATGAAAAAGAGCCAGTCTCTGGGCCGACATTAAAACCATTTTCATATTAAGCTACATCTTCATATAAAATACAGAGAAAATTTATAAGCAGAACAGCTGGCGGCTTGCTCACATGGGTTATACCGCATCAGATCTTATTTACCATTATTACTTCACTTATGAGTCTGTTTGTCACAGTTGTTTTGCGTTTTTGGCAATTTTAACCTTTATGAATTGTCCTGTTGCCTCCTTTTTCTCTTGACCCAAAATTTACATCTGTACAAAGTAGCAACAAGTCAAGGAATATTTTAAGGAATTGGTTTAAAAATTTCATTTCAACAGCTACATTCATATCACTCCATATTGTCTCCCAGAGCAATTTCAGCTGTGCCTACACGACACAAGCTGCCTGCCTTTCAGAACTGAGGCAGTTCTGGCCGACTAAAGCTGTTGAAAAGAGAAGCCCTCAGCCCTCTGCTGAAACCATTGGTTTAGCCAATAGCGTACAGGGGAGGCAGGTCACGTGTGTGGACTCTGGAGGGTTCTGCAGGGCAGTACACAGTTGCTTCTCTCTCTTGTGATTCCCACCTCAAGTAAAACATGACCAGACACAAACAGTGCTGAATGTGAAACTCCTCCCCTCACGTTGCTCAATTTGTTTAGTTTGTTTGATCTCCTAGAATCGCTTACACATGGTACCTTCCTACCCTGGGTGTACCCCAGGTATCCTGTAAGTTGACATACATTCTCTTTCTTTGAGCTAATTTCCTATTCTGACATTTAATATCAGCCATGAATGCCCACCTGAAAAGGCTTCACCGCTTGACAACCTGTACATCGTTGTCGGAAGCAGGATGCAACAACCTGCCACTCTTCGCACGTGAACACATCTTTTTCCACATTCATATTACTAGGCAACACTGTCACACTCTCTTATGGTTTAGAGATCCAGTCTACTGGAATCTGGACTATCGGTGATTTATGCTGACTGTGGGCTCTCTGTCTCAAAAGAATGAAAGCCACACACAACAGTGTTAGTCACAGTGGCACTTCGTATTACAGCTCTCAAAATCACTGCCACGTGTCTCCTAATCGTGGCTGGTAGTTGGGTGGTTGGCCTTGCTGTATTGTATGTAGGCCCAATGATTAATAACTCATTTCCTTTACGTTCAATCCATCTGGCGACCGTGAGCTTCTGCATCTTGTAACAACTCGATACTACAACTGTGTCATCATAAATGGGGTAAATCCACCGAAAACATGCTTGCTGTAAATGCTGCCAGCTGTCCACAATATCCCTTGGATGATCTAGTCCTTTGTTCTGACAGAGAATAATTGTCCCGCCTATGCAATCTTGCATTATGCTGGTCAGACACACCGTGACCTGCTCCATTAAGTTTCGGCAATGCAGCCGCATAAATTCTGCTTCTTCTTCTAATATTTCGGCTGTATATCTTTCAGCCATCTTCAGAGAGAGCCGTACGACTGACGCTCCAGCGCTCGCTCCATCCTTTTAAATTTGCGGACCGCGCCACTGCGCATGCGGCCACAGATGAACAAGGCGCCAGTGATGTTGATCGGCGGCAAAGACGTAACATATGCATGACTTACGTCTGTGGCTGCGCATTCGATCCATGCTGGGAGATCGATGTATTACTGGGAGCTGAACTGTAGCGACGTCTTTGTAAGTTCAATATTGAAAGTGCCGGATTCCATGATTTATCTAACGTGAAACCGCTGTCTCTATTAATTAAATTCTTCGCCAAGCGGATTTCAATGGCCTCTTTTACTACGGAGTCCCAGAAAGATGAAACAGAAGTCAGAATTTCGACATTTTCATATACCATAGAGTGACCAGAATCAATACAATGCTCTGCCACAGCCGATTTACTGGGTTGTAAGAGCCGAGTGTACCTGCGATGTTCCGTACACCTCTCTTGGACTGTACGATTCGTTTGTCCGATATATGAAAGACCACATTCACATGGTATCTTGTAAACTCCAGGCTTGCGGAGTAGTAAGTCATCTTTAACGGAACCCAGGAGTGCAGCCGTCTTCGCCGGTGGACGAAAAATCACTTTTACTTTATGTTTATTGAGGATCCGTCACGTGACGACTACCATGATAAGATATACAGCTTACTGAATGATAGTATGTACCGGAAGATCAGTAAGGTCCCCACCAATAAGGTGGTAAGGAAGACGGCGTCGCTTTTGAATGCCTCCCCATTCCCACCGGAAGTCATACGAAGACTGAAACCAAGTGGTGCAGTGCCTCCAAGGCTTTATGGACTCCCAAAGATCCATAAGAAAGACGTTCCTCTACGTCCTATCGTGAGCAACATTGGTTCTCCCAACTATGATTGTGCCAAGCACCTGGCGTCACTACTGAGGCCGCTTGTGGGAAAATGTGATCATCATATAAGGAACTCTGCAGATTTCATTGGCAAATTAAAATCTTTGAAACTGAACACCTCTGATCTATTAGTCAGCTTTGATGTAGTGTCGCTATTTACTAAGGTACCTCTCTCTGAATCTTTAGATCTCATTGGAAAAAGTTTTGATAAGGAGATTTTAGCTTTGTTTCACCATGTGATGACCTCCACATACTTTTTATTTAATAACGACTTTTTTGAACAGACTGACGGTGTTGCCATGGGTAGTCCTTTGCCACCCTTGGTGGCCAATTTATTTATGGAGGATTTCGAGGAGAAGGCCCTGGAGTCTGCTAGTTTGAAGCCTACAGTTTTTTGGAGATACGTTGACGACACCTTTGTAGTGTGGCCCCATGGCGAGGACAAATTGCAGGACTTCTTAAACCATCTGAATTCCATCCATGGACAAATTCAGTTTACAATGGAAGTGGAAAAGGAGGGATGTCTTCCATTTTTGGATGTCTTGGTTCGGCGCAAAGAAGATGGCACTCTGGGTCATGCAGTATATCGGAAACCGACCCATACGGACTTATATTTACATGAAAATAGCTGTCACCATCCTTCGCAGACGAGTAGTGTTCTAAGAACTTTGGTACACCGAGCACACGTCATATCTGATGAAAGTAGTTTAAAAGACGAACATTTACATCTGAAGAGAGTTTTTGAGGACAACGGGTATTCTCCACAACAGATACGTAAGGCACTACAAATAAAACCTAAGGTGTCCGTAAGGAATGCAGAAGATGACGAGGAAACATTTAAATCCATGGCTGTCCTGCCGTATGTGGGAAGCCTTTCATCCAAATAGGACGGATCCTCACTAAACATAAAGTAAAAGTGATTTTTCGTCCACCGGCGAAGACGGCTACACTCCTGGGTTCCGTTAAAGATGACTTACTATTCCGCAAGCCTGGAGTTTACAAGATACCATGTGAATGTGGTCTTTCATATATCGGACAAACGAATCGTACAGTCCAAGAGAGGTGTACGGAACATCGCAGGTACACTCGGCTCTTACAACCCAGTAAATCGGCTGTGGCAGAGCATTGTATTGATTCTGGTCACTCTATGGTATATGAAAATGTCGAAATTCTGACTTCTGTTTCATCTTTCTGGGACTCCGTAGTAAAAGATGCCATTGAAATCCGCTTGGCGAAGAATTTAATTAATAGAGACAGCGGTTTCACGTTAGATAAATCATGGAATCCGGCACTTTCAATATTGAACTTACAAAGACGTCGCTACAGTTCAGCTCCCAGTAATACATCGATCTCCCAGCATGGATCGAATGCGCAGCCACAGACGTAAGTCATGCATATGTTACGTCTTTGCCGCCGATCAACATCACTGGCGCCTTGTTCATCTGTGGCCGCATGCGCAGTGGCACGGTCCGCAAATTTAAAAGGATGGAGCGAGCGCTGGAGCGTCAGTCGTACGGCTCTCTCTGAAGATGGCTGAAAGATATACAGCCGAAATATTAGAAGAAGAAGCAGAATTTATGCGGCTGCATTCCCGAAGCTTAATGGAGCAGTCTTTGCGCCGCGAAAACCTGAAGATTCACACACCGTGACCTGTTTCTGACAGTGTTGTAACTCGTCCTTCGTCATTGTGGCATGCCTGCTACCATCTTCGAAAATTAATAATATCTCATGGTTCATCACCTGCATGAACTTCCAAGAACTCCACACTTCACTGGCTACGTGTAAACGGTATAACACTTAAACTGTGCATGTCTTCCTGTTACTGAGAGTCGAATTAGAATATAAAATTGTGCTCAGTGAGCTTTTACTTCTATTGATGCTATGTGGTATTAGTAATGTAAGTTTCGACTATGGGATTCCATAATTACGCTTAACGTAGGCAGCAGCTCTCCTTACTTTCTGTAAGCCTGACAAGTACCGTTAAGGTGACAGAAGATTAGCACTCAGTTGTCCATGTGGTGTATGGCTTCTTGCACGTTTGACACTACCCCTTGTGCGTTTCATTCACTATCCGCTAATGTTTGTTAGAGCCTTGTCACTACATGTCCCTTGTCAAATAATGCTTACAGCACTCTCAAATTCCGCGTCATTGTGTCCTCCGATGCCCTGGCAAAGCCTATTATTCTCCCTGTCACTTTTCATATAAATTGTTTGTTGTTAAGCACTTCACTTGCCAAATTCACTATCTTTGTAGCATAACACACTTTACCACCTTGCTAATTTTTTTACTACCCCCACAGTTTCGTTTAAATCTCTATTAACACCCTCATCCGCTGTTCCAACTAGAGTTTCAAAATTTTACCCCCAACAACCAGCCATCTTCGCTTCCGTCATGAATGTGGCTCAACTTCCACTGCCTGTCACATTTCTTGTAGTTGATTGTAGGAACTATGCAGTTTACGACACTCCCTTGACATGTTCTTGAGCACCGCCCCCCCCCCCCCCCCCCCTCCCAATCTTGTCACTTTGCCGAAGTATGTTGAATACTTCCAAATTCCTCACCTCATTCCGCATTTCCCTTGCGTTAAAAACCAATGTCAGCGTCTACTGGTCGCTCGTAACTATCACATCCTCTTGCCTTGAGAACATCACTCCTCCTTCCAGATGCTGTTCCTCCAAAGCCTCTGCCGCAATTGAGATGAGCAAACGCAAAACTGTTATGACTCTCAGTCCTTCCATTCATGCCCTCGACTTATTGCAGCCTGAGGACCCTACCTACCCCTTCAGAAGGTTGCTGCCATTAGCAAGCCCATTCAAATATAAAAAAATTACCAGAAAAATCTTTACACTAACATTATGAAGCGTCCCATTTGAACAATTATACAAGACTGTGCTTATCCTGACACACAATATTTTTAGCGCAACACAATCTGACTAATATTAACCTATACGTTTCACAAATCACTTACCTCACAAAAATCTTCGTTACTCGAATTACTGCAACACAGCGAGCGCCACTACTGCCAGCTTAAAAGTGTTGAAAAATCATAATATACATAGCAGTTCATGACATCCAGTGTTACAAATTTCAAAACTCCGCCATTTCTCTCCTCACATCCACCACTGCTGGCGGCTCACCTCCAATTGCACAACGCTACGCGCTGTTCACATCCAGCTGCCGCTGCCCAACACTACAATGGCAGACAACAATGCAAACCAGCCACAGACTGCACACAGCACAGCCAGTGATATTCATACAGAGCGCTACGTGGCGTTACCAATATAAAACCCTAAACAGCCTACTTACATAGCCCCCATGCTCCCCACAAAAAATTTTACAAATTGTTTTGGGTACTGGCCAATACATATTTTTTAAATTTTTTTCACAATTACAATAACAGAGAAATCAAATGCACACACTTATTGAAACAATGCTGGTCAAAAGCTAAAATTTTCTCACAGTCCATAAAGACAGTCCTGATCATTCATCACAGTAAAACTGCCGTGTTTTTTTTTTTCTCAAAGTCTGAGCAGTAAAAGAAAATGTACACAGAAGTAATGGATTTCCATGCAGTCTTGCAGAAGTAGTGTTGTCCTTCCAACGGAAAGACAGTGCTGACTCTTGACATGCAGACAGGTAATGGTCCACAACAGAGCAAACCCACAGCAGAGTCAGTCGAAGTTTTGAAGAATACTGGTAGGTAGGTCATCACAGAGCAGACCCACTGTAGTCCTGGTAGAGATTATGGTATTGGTGGGCCACCAGAGGTGCAGACCCACTGCAGTCCTTGTAGAAATAATGGTATTGTTGGGCCATCAAAGATGCAGACCCACTGTAGTCCTTGTAGAGACGGCCAGCAGCCATCTGTTGCGACTGTGCAGGTGCACAATCACCATCGAAGAGTCTTGCGGAGAATATAGCAAGTGCATAAACCACCCCTTGTGCACTCACAAAGTTTTTGGAATTGTCCTTAGAACCAGCAATGCTGTTAATCAGTCCCGTGCTGAATTATTAACACACGTCCAAACACTAACACTCCACTTTTTTCACATATTGTGCATATACTATGACCAACAGAAATATGTGCAGTGAAATGAATGATTACAAGTTACTTAATTTGATGAACTGGTGTCAATTACAATTTTATAACATAAGAATACAATAACAATGGTACAAAATACATCATTAAAAACATAATAATACAGATAACATTTGTAGTAATACAGGCTTTACAAAACAACAGAAATAAACATATACATCAGTGTTACTGGAATTATAACATAAGTAAATACATAAAAGATCAGAATAAATTTTGAAACATCAACTTCACATATGAGCATTAAAACAAAACCGAATAAATAATGTCTAAGCATCTTTACAAAGAAAATAACATATTATTAGAAAAATTCCACAACATGACTCATATCAGCTAACCACATAAAGACAGGAAAAACACAAATATACAAGAGTACACAAGCACATAGCAGAATAACACAAGAGGAAAGGGCAGGGTTTGTTTTCAGTGTAACATTTGGTACTGCAGTCCAACCCAAAACTTCATTCCATATATCTTTCCTCTTATTTCAACATTTGTTTCCACCAAAAAAATTCTATCCAAGCATGCTTTCTGTATTTATATGTTCACACAATTCTTACCTCATTATTTATTTTCCATTATCTTACCTTATCATTTATTTCCAAGAAAATCCTACCTAAACCTGTTGTTCCTAAACTCTACTTTTTGTTCATATCCTCTTTCAAAAATACTTTTTTGGCCAAACCATTTTCTTATAGTTTCTCAATGCATTTCTTCCAATTCATCACAACTCGTTCTCTTATATAGCCTACCCCATCTTAAGCTAACTTAAATCTACTGAGCTCAGATGCTAAACTAAAGTACGAGGCAATGCAGCAGCACAAAACAATTAGCACAAATAGCAATGACAAAAATTGCAGATTGCAAAGCAACCAGCATTATAGAAATAGCAAAGCAATTGCAATATTACAACTAATATAAGGCAATGTGCAGCAAACAAGAAAAATAAATCAGTAGTAAACTGGCTTAGCAGAGTAACACAAATTAAAATTCAGTAGCACTATGCCGGGCAAACAGCAGCAGCAAATGCAATAACTTATATCTAAATATGACATAGCTCAAGCAGAAAAAATATTACAGTAAAAATGGCCATGTTTAATACCTATGTCACATCTTAACACTAGAGTGATGCATCACAAAAACTTACTCCGCAAGAAAGTTACCAAGTCATTGACAAAAATTATGTATGCAATTCCTGTGAAGGGAAATGTCTTTTTGTGCTCCCTCGTTTTTTTTTTAAGTAGATTATAAAGTTATTATGTACTGGATCTGTAGGCATAAAATATTTATATTAGTACATCTATAAAATTTTATTTTAACCAGTGCTGCAGTGCAGCTAGAAACTAGATATTAAACAAAATGAGCAATCTCTAAACTGCAAAGACAATAGATGTAAAATGTTTCTCATCATTTCATTAGGCATTTCAGTAAATATCATAAATTAAGAGTTCCGCAGTGTTAGCATATATTTTCAAGTTTGAGCGTGTCGTATTTGCGATGCTTTCTACAAAGGAATGTCAATAGCGAGGATAATGGTCCCTTTTTTTTCCACCTGTGCCTCTGAAAGGCACATACTAATGGCTTTTTTCCAGGCGATTGTCGTGCAGCTGGGTGCCCACGACGCATTACGTGAAGGTGGTCACTTAACTTTCTTACCGAAATATTTACGACAGCAGTGGCAGTCTCATATAAAAATTTCACAGATCGAGAATTTGCGTTACAAATGTGTAGAAACAAAATCCTATCGATATAACAGAGTCCAAAAAATTATTCGGCGGCGTTGTGATACATTCACACATGTACACACATTTCATAACTCTTTAAAGTACGGTTCTCAGCTTATTGATCATAAACATACCTCAACAGCATAATACACATCGTCATCGCAATAATAATATCATAACAGATCAATCACATCTCAGAATCGTCGCAGCTTCTTTCAATAATTTCAAGACCTTCAATAAAGTCAACTACCTCAAACGTACTTAAAAAAATCATGATCCCTTACCAAATACATCATTCTAAGCTCTCATATTATCACAATGGTTCCGAAAAAATATGAATAGTTCACACAGTACAGAGAACAGGCAATATGGAATCTGTTACATCACCTGCTCCAGTATATATATATATATATATATATATATATATATATATATATATATATATATATATATATAGTCTATTTGTTTCTAGTTAGTCAATCGTTTACAGCATGCTGCACCTCACTAAAGTTTGGTGTTTATGGATAAATAATTTACAGTCTATATCTTGTGCATTATGTTGCATTAGCGATCGGGAGCCTACTGCTGTGTGCTTGATATCGAGAAGTATGTGGAAAATTGTATAATATTATGGCGAAAATGTGGTTGTTCTTGTAATCGACTAATCTGGAGATGTCTGTAGAAATGCAAGCAAAAAAGTGGAAACAGTAACGCGTTTGTGCCAAGGGGAAACGAGCCTGTCTTTCACATCTGTTCTGAGAGAGTGACTTCGGTTCACTGATGTAAACGGAATGATTTGGTATGGTGGGGGATATGAATTGCATGTTTACTGGATCGAGACAGTGCTCGGTGATATATTCCTGGTTATAGATTGGTTTGCCGCTCCAATATTCTTGCTAGTATTGTATGTATTTGATGACCTGTAGACAACTTTGCGATGTTTAGCTGTCGGTGCAAAATGATGATCAGTGTAAGATAGTTTATTACCGTAGAGTGTAGCGTCTGTAGAAAGAAAGAACAGGATGGCAGTGCTTCTCTAGGACTAGGGAAGCATCGTGACATATAGGCAGTATGAGTGTGGGCATATAAGAATTTTTTCGGTTGCTGTACAGATATAAAAGATAACTGCGCTGTGTAAAATGTGCATGTATTGTATTTTAAAGTTAGTGTGGCTTACACTGTGTAAACTGTGTATATATTGCATTGTAAAGTTACTATTGTTTATGTTATGGGATGACTAGAGAGGATGACTGTGTGTCCTAGCCTGAGGGGCGTGTAGATTCAGTACATGGATAATGGTGAGCGATTTTTTGCGTGGAAAATGATATGCGCTATAGATACTGAGGCACAGTCGTCCAGAGGAGACATTAACTGTACACTGATCGGTATCAATGTAGCAGCAATCGTAATATTTAATTGGAGTTAGACTGGTAAATATATTCCTTGCTTCCAACGTTCTTGTGAGTGTCGTATGTATTTGATAATGTGTAGGCAAGTTTGCGTGTTCAACTGTCAATGCAATTTAGCGGTCTCTGCAAAATAACCACAGAAAGCCTCGGAAAGAAAAAGTGAATTGTGCTTCGATACCGGCTGCATCACTAATTCGACGGGTAAATTCGAAAAGAGCCAATCAAAATGCTCGATTTATTGTGGTGGGATATAGGAGTGAACATTTGCGATGTTGAGAGCTGGCACGGTACCACGTTAGGAGTGTTGGCTAGAGCACATTTGATGTTATTTTCGTAAACAGGTTCTGTTATGGGAAGAATTTCAGTGCACGCGAGCTGAGACATGTAGAAAGCGAGTGTTAACTATTTCTGAGACATTATACAATTTCGCAGATTTTGAGTTGGGTGTTATTTTTTTACAGAGCATTGTGACATAAGAATAACGTTGAGAACGTTTTATATGGCGAGTCGTCATGCAGACGTTTCGCGGCAAGGCGAGAGCCATGCTGGGTGGTTAAGGATGGTTAAACGTGTGTGTGTCTGTGTCAACACGCCCTGTGCTATTATGCCTTCAATGGGAGAGACAAGTGGCACCTGGAGATGCCTGGTGTGAGCGCTGCTTGGAATGCAACTTTCACCGGTGTTCAACGACACTGGCTCGGGGACTGTGACGGAGGGTGCGCGACCTGAGCTGCGGCCACCTCACTTTGCAAGGGGTGTGGCGCACTCGGACAACCTTCGCTCACATCATCGTCGGCGTCTAGGTGAACACGTATTTGAATAGGAATTTGATGGGTGTGAGGTATGAATGCAGCTGTCGCCACCTCATGTTTTCGGAAGCCGAGCAGGGACCTGTGCACGGTTTGACAGCTGACGGGCGTGTGACTTCGCGGGGGACAGGGTGTGGTGGAGGATGCTTGCATGTGTCTGTTGCGTTATTTTGCGAGCAGCGGGGTAGTCTGTGCTATGGGTTATTTGCACAGTTTACGAGTACTGAGCGTGTTTGCAGATATGTGTACTGCATTATTTAGGAGCAGTTTGCTATTGTGTACTGAAATTAGGACTTGTTTGCGCGTCTGTGGGTTGTGCAAGATGACCCCAGGCACATTTGGGTGAGTGTTTTGTGATAGTATGATAAATATAATCCATGCCTAAATAAAATGTTCTAAAATAAATAGAGTGCAGTCAATACTTACTCTCCCCAGCAGCCCAGAGCAGGCTGAGTTGGTTTGCTACCATTTTACGTCAGGAAACGGACGACAGCGTCCTCTGCTGGTGGTACTGAGTACTAGTTCTCGTGGAGGACATACTGTTTGCCACCATCATACTTGCGTCATCAGCTGGTGTCACAGTGGCGTCCTCTGGCGGCGACGAAATGTACTAAGCCAGTTGGGGTCTGGAGCTCATGGTGAACCACTAAGTGGCGCCATCTTAGATTACGGTACTTGCGTCATCACCTGACGTCACTACAGCGTCCTCTAGTGGCATCGATATAAGCTAAGTCAGTTGGGCTATGGATTCAGTGGCAAATACACTTGGTGTTGGTGGTGGTGCTACTGCCTCTAATTGTTTAAATAAAGACTGGTGTGTGATTTCGACAGTTGACGATTAGCAAGCATGTTTGCAGGGTCTTTTACATCTATTATTATTTAGACAATTTAAGATGTTGTTTGGCTCTCTCGACATAAATGTATTGCATTATTTACGAGTGGTTCGCATGTCTGTAGGCTGTGCAATGTGTTATTTTTGATGGTTTACAATTAGCAAGCTTGTGTGTAGAGCCTTATACGTGAGTTATGAATGAGTAGTTTCCAGGCTTGTATGCTGTAGGACATGTCAGAGCGTGTATTCTGTAATAAATATACTCCATCCCTGGGTAGCCTTTAGCTATATATACATATATATAGTTAACTACATAATTAACTATATATATATATATATATATATATATATATATATATATATATATATATATATAGTTAAAGGCTACCCAGGCATTGACCTTTGTCTGTGCGAATGTGCACAGGTTGCTAAAACTCGTACGGGAATCGCCAAAGCGTGCACGAGTAATGAGTGAATGAGCAAATGTCTATAAGGTAAATTACATATGTAGAATTGTGGACAGTTGGGAATGTGAGTCTCATGGAAAGCGTGCAATGGATAAGTCCCTGCAGTCGCGCTATTCATCTGCGTCCTCGGTGGCTCAGATGGATCCTGGGTTCGAGTCCCAGTCAGGGCACACATTTTCAGCTGTACACATCGAGGTATATCAACAACACCTGTCGGCAGCTGAGGGTTTCAGTTAGTCATCATTTAAGCATAATACACATTGTCATCATAATAATAACATCATAAAAATTCAGCCAAATCTCAAAAACGTCGTAGCTTTCTGCAATAATTTCAAAACCTAAAGAAAATTCTCTGCTCATTTCAATAGTGTCATTTACCTCAAACGTACTTTAAAAATCATGATCCCATACCAAACACATCATTCAAAGCTCTCATAGTATCACAATGGTTCCGAAAAAATATGAACAGCTCACAAAGTACAGACAAAATACAATTTCATAAGCATGAAGTTATCCAACAGTGTAATTACGTAAACATCCGTCACTAATGTAGTAAAATAAATGGTTGTCTCTCTCAGTTAAATGATCAGATAGCTGTGTATTTTATGTTTTAGAGAAATATGGTACCGATGTGTAAAGCTGTATAAGCAAATACCATATTAGCTACTCCTTGTGTTTGCCAAACACATGGTACACAAAGTAAGCGTGCACGCCCCTGAGGATTAATGTCATTATACCCTCAGGTGTTACAGATTACAGCAATGGAATGAAATGTATCACGGAAAAACTTTGTATCATTGTAATTCAAAAATCTTTAAAAATAAATGTTTTAAGTACAAAATTAATCACTCAAATACGTGTCCTTTAGCGCTAAATGTGCGTCTTGCCGTAAGATAATTCTGTGGAAGTGTCGTAGTTATCGTCCTCTGTAAGCAATGTATTCACCTCATCTTAAACAAAAGTGAAATGCTTTGCGTATAGATATCGTAGTTATTATGCTTATTGCCTTGATGAAGAAAGTACTGTACTGTAACGTATTGTTGTGCTATGGAAAAGGCTGTCTCATTGTAGCTATACCACAAAAGTTACTACTAAAACATGTTTTACTTTCCAGAATAATTCAGAAAAACTGTGCAGATATAAAACAGAAACACCGCAAACGCAACATTGTAAATTGTCACTCATTAGTAGCGTCATGACAAGATCGTGTAGCTGTCACATAAACTAACCACTGTGTCATCTGGTATCTCACAGAAGGTATTTTAAATCCAGAACATATTTTCAAGTAAACCAAAATGTTGCATTAAAATCTCATTAGCAGTATTGGTAAATGTTCTAAGTATGTGAGCATTATAGTCGTTACATAATCGTGCAACTAACAAGCGCCGGCCGAAGTGGCCGTGCGGTTAAAGGCGCTGCAGTCTGGAACCGCAAGACCGCTACGGTCGCAGGTTCGAATCCTGCCTCGGGCATGGATGTTTGTGATGTCCTTAGGTTAGTTAGGTTTAACTAGTTCTAAGTTCTAGGGGACTAATGACCTCAGCAGTTGAGTCCCATAGTGCTCAGAGCCATTTTTGAACTAACAAGCAAGAATGTACACACACAATAGCACTGTGTCGTCTGTTCACAATAACAATGCATTCGTAATTTCTGTTTAAATAAGTTCTCTTGGTTCTTGACTGGATATTTAACTTCAAACATTGTTAAATGTTAACAGATTCTAAGTCTGACAAAGCATACTAGTAATGTAAAGTGAAAAGTTATATGGCAAAGACAAAGTTAAAAAGCAGATTATCTTTCAATAAGCGTTTTACATGTGAAGTGTGGTGCAATCCGTTACTTTTCCTAGTAAGCAGAGTTTCAACTTCAACGCAGTTGTCATGTGGTATACATCGATAAAGAATACTGGAGTTTTTCTCAAGGTTAGCATCTATGTTATTTTTCTCTGAACCAGCTGGCGCACGTGGCTGCCTGCGGTGCGAGTCATTGTCTGCTATCTCTTTGTTGGCGTGCGTCGTTATTGGGATTAGGAGACCTAACTTCTACAAATTCACCTTGCCGAGAGGACCCTGCCCTGTTTGAATCCCGCCAGTTCTGATGCAATTCAGGTCTGTCGTTACGATTATATCGTCTGTCGTCATGTCGGTAGATTCCACGTGGTGGAGAATTTCTTCCTGAATCGTAACTGCGCACTGAACTGTTGCGTCTGAAGTTATTCTGTCTCCGTTGATAATAATTGTTTTGGTTCCCATATTGTTTGTTTCTATGGTTATCTCTGTCATATTCATTACTACGGAAATGTGATCTTTCTCTGTAACTATTATTCTGCCAACGGTTGTCATATGGGTGGTGTCTGTTTTGGTCACGATTTACGTTGTAACAATAGCCTTGTCGTGTCCAGTTATTATTTCTGTCATTTCGGAATTGTGACGGATGTGACCTGCAATTGTTGTGCTGCTGTTTTCGCATTCCGCGATTGTCAGTGTCAATTTCTAATTCTTGTAAGAGTCCCTGAAAACCTTCAATGTCGTCTTTGCAACGTCCTGCCAAAATAATATGTCGTAAATGTTCAGGCAATTTGATTAAGCAAATGCGGATGAGTTCTGAGGGGCTGTATGGGTTTGAAAGATACTGATTCCTATGCAACATGTCTTCAAAATATTTCACAAGACTGGAAAATTCAGTTTGTTCCAAATGTTTCATAATTATGATGCTATGTTTTACTCGGTCGTGTGTAGCTTGAGACCAATATGCTGAGAGGAAGGCATGATAAAATTCTCCTTCACTGTGACAATCGTGAATGACCGATCGCATTCTTTCAGCTGGTTCATTCTCTAAGTAGCCACACATAAATTCTAATCTGTGCTCTAATGACCATTTGGGAGGAAAACAATGAGAGAATTGATGGAACCACGCTTGTGGATGAATGTCGTTGCCAGAATTCTTAAATGTCGTCAAAATCATCGTGTCGGCGAGTAGCATATCTGTCATTGTTACGTCGTGTTGGCGGTTCCATCTCAAAATTCGGTGCACCTTGCCAATTTCTTTCATAACTTCCGAAATGCCCTGTGTTATTATTTTGTGGCTTTTCTGTATTTCTGAGTCCTTCTTCCCATGTTGGAGCGCGAGTGTCGTCTGAAATATGTAATTTTTGTATTACCTGCGTCAACTGATCTTGTACTTCCCGGATTTCTCTTTTGTACTGTGTATTGATTTGATTTTGATTTCGTTTGAATTTTCTAATTTGTTCATACTCTTCAGTGTCAGTGAAGGCTACGGGTCTTGTGTCATTCAGATCATCATCTACCTTTGTAGATAAGTTAGTGAACTGATCCGAAAGTTCGGCTACTTTCTCCGATAGTGAACACATTTCTTCAGTGTGTTTTTCTGAACCAAGTTTCAGAGTGTCCATTTGCGTTGAAATCGAATCTACTGTGTCCTTTAAATTTTCCCGAGTTTTTGCAAGTTGCGTAACCGAATCGGTAGATGCAACTGAGTCAATTTTAGCTTGCAAGGTGTCGTGATTTTCATGAACAATAGTTTGCAGTTCTTTTATGGCTGCTTCGTGATTCTGTAATGCATTTTCATGCCGCGAAAAAATAGGTTGAAAATGCTCACAAATTTGTGTTTTTACGTCATTACAGACTTTTTGACATTTCGATTCAATGCTATGTAACTCAGAAGTGAAATTTTCACGTGTTTGTTCAAGCATGGTGTCTAACTTTTGAAGCTTTTGCTGTGTTTGTCTCTGATTTTGTTCCATTTGTTGCATTAATTGCAATAACAATGTATTAGCGTCTGGAATCTGTTTCTCTATGCTTTTGGCAGTGCATTTTCACCGGCAACATTCACATTTTGACAAGCAGAAAATGTGTCTTGACTCATTTGATAAAACGGTGAGGACCCAAAACCTAAGTCTACAGTATTTGCAATATTGTGTTCTGTCATTTCCGATTCCGGAGGCGAGCTGTTGCCGACCGATCGATCGATAATGCTTCCCTGTTCACTACTAGTTTCATTGTCTACACCATTATTTGCCGCCCGCTCCATTTCCCTATGCACAGTTACCAAATTACTACTTCGAATGTCTGTTAATTCATTACACAGTGGTGCTGATAAGCTACGCTCGTCGTCACTATTATTTCTCAGTTTACTTTGGAGCCTAGTGTTACGTTTTTCACACGCCATTATTGTCACAACATTTCACACGATAACACAGAAAAGCACAATTTGAAGAGCAAAAATAAGAGAACACATTAACATAGCACTGAAAATAATATCTCGTTAATTGCAAGCGCAGCTGCGAAATACGTGGTGCAAATCTACATGCACGCCACAACTGTTTTACTGTACAACAATGAAAGACTGCAACTACAAAAGAGATTCTCTCTACAATTACGCGCTAGCAATAAACAAAGGCTGCACTAATTGCACAAACTACAAGAAAAAAATCAGAAGATTCCAGTGAGGTATCCTCGGCTAAGGGTCGACATATGAAACGTCTCATTTGAACAATTAAACGTGACTGTGTTTAAACTGACACACAATATTTTTAGCGCAACGCAATCTGACTTTCAAAAATCCCTACAAAAGAATGGCCCTGACTAACATTAACCTATACCTTTCACAAATCACTTACCTCACCAAAAAACTTCGTTACTCGAACTACTGCAATACATCGAGCGCCACTACTGCCAGCTAAATAAAAGATTCAAACTACTGAAGACACTAACTACTGATAGCCATAGTTAGCAAATGAAAGATTTCACAGTATATCATGTGAGAAAATGGCAAACTGAGTTTCGCACGAGCGATGCTTTCTAAAACCACGCTGATTCGTGGACATAAGTTCTCAGCTCAAGAACGGTTGTTATATTCGAACTGAGAATAAGTTCAAGGATTCTGCAGAAAACCGAATTTAGGGACATTGGTTTGTAATTTTGGGGCTCCGTCCTTTTACTCTTCTTATATGGAGAGCTCAGAAGCCGATCAGTCTAAGTCATTTTTCTGCTAGTGACATATGTCGTAACAGATTCCTAAGTATTCAATCATTCAGTTGCCGAGACGAGTAAGTCACAATTTGACCTTTCTTACGCTAGATGGCAGCACATGTAAAGACCACACAGTAAATCAGCCGAAATGTTACGAAGTCATTTAATGTAAGTCAGTTTGCAACACCGGTTTGTTTCTCTTGACATACTGTTGTTATTGTTTTCAGTCCTGAGACTAGTTTGATGCAGCTCTCCATGCTACTCTATCCTGTGCAAGCTTCTTCATCTCCCAGTACTTACTGCAACCTACATCCTTCTGAATCTGCTTAGTGTATTCATCTCTTGGTCTCCCTCTACGCTGCTCTCCAATACTATATTGGTGATCCTTTGATACTTCAGAACATGTCCTACCAACCGGTCCCTTCTTGTCAAGTTGTGCCACAAACTCCTCTTCTCCCAAATTCTATTCAATACCTCCTCATTAGTTATGTGATCTACCCATCCAATCTTCAGCATTCTTCTGTAGCACCAAATTTCGAAAGCTTCTATTCTCTTCTTGTCTGAAGTATTTATCGTCCACGTTTCACACTCCATACAAATACTTTCAGAAACGACTCCCTGACATTTAAATCTATACACGATGTTAACAAATTTCTCTTCTTCGGAAACGCTTTCCTTGCCATTGCCAGTCTACGTTTTATATCCTCTCTACTTCAACCATCATCAGTTATTTTGCTCCCCAAATAGAAAAACTCCTTTACTACTTTAAGTGTCTCATTTCCTAATCTAATTCCCTCAGCATCACCCGACTTAATTCGACTACATTCCATTATCCTCGTTTTGCTTTTGTTGATGTTAATCTTATATCCCCTCCTTTCAAGACAATGTCCATTCCGTTCAACTGCTCTTCCAAGTCCTTTGCTGTCTCTGACAGAATTACAATGTCATCAGCGAACCTCAAAGTTTTTATTTCTTCTCCATGGACTTTAATGCCTACTCCGAACTTTTCTTTTGTTTCCTTTACTGCTTGCTCAATATACATACTGACATACTGTTGGACATAGTAATCTGCTACTGTTACACAATAAGTGATTTTTAGATCAGTACGTCCTCTCCACTCGTTGCAAATACGCCGTTTTCAAATAGCGGTTCTGAATATGTAACAGACAATGATAATAATTCGTCCGATTCAGATATGCACATTCTAAACTCTAAAATGTGTCGTAATTTCATGTGACCACACAGAAAAGGCTTTTCTCCCAGAACCAGTGTATTCTTTATCTCGTTATTGATACTGCAACCTTCCAACCTTAGCGTTACATTACAAGTATTGCTGAACACGTGTATTGGAATTTTTTCTTTTTAAATTGTGAACTGTTTGGTGAGTTACATTGAAGGACTTCCTAAATATTTTATTTATTTGTAGATGTCACTGAAGAAGATGATCGCCAGTTAGACAACCACGATAAAAACAATGAAAACTAAAATGTGATGATACAGAAAGGAAGAAAACGGAAGAGCAAGCAATATTCATGGAAAAGGGTAGTAAGTTCTGCCAAAAGATATTCTGGGAAAGCTTATGTGAACAGAAGTGGAAAAAATATTCCTGCGAAATCCTTTAAAAATGTAAACTATAAAATGTTCACGAAAGTGTTTTGAATTAGTAAATCGTTGCTCGAATCCTTTTACAAATTGGGCGATAATGCAAAGCAGAGCGTCTGTCTTCGCGGACTGATCCACAACATCAAGGTGAAGCAACGTCATCCAAGAAACTCAAAGGCACCAATATCAGAAACTCTGATATATTACTTGACAACAACAGTGATATCAGTTAGTGTGTGTTAAAAGTTTTTAATGGACACATTTCAAGTTAGTGACCCTCGTCTTTATAAAATATAGGGTAGTACAGAACCATCCACATGTCCTGATAAAAAGAGGCCATAGGTCGCCAACAAATGAAATCGATGTGACAAAAGTGAAAGAACACATCGAATCGTTTCTGTCCTATAAAAGTCTTTATATCCTCTCTGATGCGCCAAATCGGAGATATTTGCAGTCTGGTCTGAGTATCAGAAAGTTGTACAACCTTTAGTGGAGAAATGTGCACAGGATGGTACCGATGTATTATCAAGTGCTTTCTACTAATTTCAATTTACAGTTGAAACCCCAGTCCAAAGATACATGCCGGCTATGCGATTCCCTGCGAACGCTTTTACTTTTAAGAACGATGATACAAAAAAGCATGAGGCAAATATTACAAAAGGACTTCATCTTTGGCGAGCCCAACAAGCAGGAGATTCTTTGAATTCAGACAAGTTGCTTGCAGGAGAAGATGTTTACGTTTTTAATTTTGATTTGGAAAAAGCTTTACCTTTCCCAAAACTTCCCACATCTGTTGCCTATTACAAACTAAATATGTATGTATATAACCTAGGAGTGAACAGTTTTAATGACTAATGGTTACATGTACATGTGGGATGAGACAGAAGGATCTCTAAGATCACAGGAAATTGGAGCATGTCTTGTTAAACATCTTAAACAACATGCCTCATCTCTTCGCCATATTATCATGTATTCAGATTCTTGCAGACGTCGTAACACGAGTATCAAACTAAGCTTACCGTTGCAAAACTTTTGCAAGATCCAGGGAAGGCAGCTGAGAACATTCACCACAAATTTATGGTATCGAGAGACAGTTACCTCCCATATGACGCAGATTTTGGCGTTATAGAATCCAAAGCATAACAGAAAGAATTTATTTTTGGTCCAAGAGATTGGATTGTTTTGGTAACAATTGCCAAACGCAAAACTCCATTTCTGGTAACAGTGCTGAAGCGAGAAGAGTTTCTTTCAACCAAAAACTTGGAAGCTGCAATTTCCAATAGGAAAACCAATACTGAAGGGGTTAATGTAAACTGGTTGAAAATGAAATGGCTAAGATACTGCAAAGACCTATTCTATTTTCTACAAAGAAACATTGCTGGAAGATATTGCATTTTATGAGATCAACATTACATCAAGTTCAAAAGGAAGGCGTCCTCATTTGATCAATATTTTTCAAAATCGCCTGTATCCAGATGATTGACCTGTTAAAGAGCTGAAAAAAGCATGCTTTGGAACTTTTGCAATATATACCTCCACATTATCATTCATTTTATAGCTGGTTACCTTCCATAAACTAAAGCACTCGTGCATCATCCTCGAAAACAAAAGGAAACAAGAATCCTGGGAGTATGGCAGCGATAGTGATGAATATATAGATTCAGTTCATCAACACGTGCAGTGAACAGTGACCATAAGTCACGGTTTTTGTGTTAAATTATAGTTATGTTGTAAATTATTTAAGTTTTGTTATTCTCTATCCTCACAATAGGTGAGTTGTTGTATTGCGTTACAAGCTTCCAAGCTCTCTCAATTGCAACCAAGACATTAATAAAATGGCAAAGGTAATGTAAATTAGAACACTGGGAGGAGTTGTGGACTAAATAACAATTGATTTATTCATTCTTAACATCATATGACAAAAGATGGCTGATGACATGGCACACAAACATTTTTATCTGACAAACGCTTTCAATAATATGCGGTCTATAGTTAATAAAGTGATCAGATGGGGATCAGCGCACCACCCTAACCTGAACCAATCGCTTTATCTGACTTCATAAATGTGAATCGGTGGTATGGCCCAAAAACTACGCTACTATCAAGCATCTATACTCTACTGTTCCATAAAGAAAAATATGGTTCCAAAGAACAGGGTGCTGAGAAGAATATGTTGGAGTCATACGCCATAGCAACGAATACTTTACCCTTCTGCAGGTGAGGGCGGCACAGCAGGACGCGCTCGCCGACTGCAGTCACGGACAGCAGCTACCTGTAATTGACAGCGCGCTCCCGGAAATATGCAAGTATGCGATCTCTCAAACGCTGGTGGATTCCAGTGTGCAGATGGACCCATTTGCTGGTCTGCCAAACCAATCTGACTCCGTGACGCGGCTATGCATAACAGAATATGTCAAGCGTTTAGACGGACGACTCAAAACAAATAAGTACACCCATCCATAGCTCCTGTGCATGATTCAAGAAGCAGTACCTCTGAAGGTCCAGATGGTGACTGGGACAAGCTCTAAGTGGCACACTAGCAAACGACAAAAGTCTCGCCATTTCAGTAAAGACCTGGCATTCTTTACTAGCGAAGTGCCAGTACAAGAGTGAGTTTCTCTTTCTCCACAGCTGTCCTCTGCAGCTCGGTAGCATAGCACACTTGCCTGATTACGTACACCCACTTTAGCACAAACCAATCACGAGCTGGAGCTCCGCATTCGAAGCTGGGAGACTGCCCCCCTGCTCTGCACACACAGATTTGACCAACCAGCGACTTTAAAAATTAATTGGGAGAAAAGGAGAAAAGATTCAGCTTCATACCCTTTTTCCCATGCATTTACGCCATGTCTTTGCTAAAAGCAAACTTGGATGGAACCACAGCCCTCCATAAAAAGATCGTTATCTCTCCTGTCTTGTCCATTTCGAACTTTCCAAGGAACGGCCGTAAACTCGTTAAAAGCCTTGTGCCTTCACAAATATGTTTTGTAGCAGAGTATGGCCATCTGTGCGCCACTGCCTGTCCCCCAGAATTGGTAGAAACTCTCAGAAGTCTCATCTGCTTTCTACCTAACAAGGGCCCATACTCTGCTTTATTGCCGGCCATCAGATCTTACAATGCGCTGCTCACAACTGCAGCGAGTCCTCCGCTCTAGTCAGCCTACCTGGATGCGGCCATCGACCAGCACCACCCAATGTCTCTGCACAATGAGACTAGGGGGCGTGGCTGTCAGCAAACGTTTTCACGAGGTTCCGCACAAGAAAGCTCCCCTTGGCTCTCAGCCACCTTATGCTTATACTGCAGTCTAGTAACTCGGCACCCTCTTCCTTCAAACACAGATAAAGCCTACCACTATGCCTTCACTAGAGCACACAAGCAACAGTGTTAACTATTGCCAACCATTTCATCATATGAATGAAGTTATATCATATCAAATATAGCAACCATGTAATAAAGATCACCTTTCCTATGAACATTAAGCAGCATGAGTGCTCTGCAATCTCTCAAGGTTTCAACAAAAAAAGTTTTATCATTGTATGAATCACCTGTATTTTTCCGTATTACATTTTGAAAACATCTAGTTATCTTCATTTTCATTGTGGATTGACTTATACTGATTGACCTCTGAACCCCCCCCCTCCCTATAGTGGACTCCGTGCTGGATTGGGCGAGAGATCCATGATAAATGCAAGCTAGATAAGGGGCCAGTGCTGTAGAGTATTCTTTGTAGAACGAATTGGGATTCCATCTGGACCTGGTGATTTATTTGCTTTGAAATCTTTCAGTTATTTCTCTATGTGAGGTATGATTATTATGTGAGGAGCCAGAATCTCCGCCATCACTACACCCCAAGACGGCAGTCTGTAAGTGACTGACTGTAGCCAAAAAAGCATTCAGCTGTTCGCGAACTGTGGCCAGCTCCTTCTGCATCCGCTCTCAGCATGCTCACGTCCTGATCATCCTAGGAAGACTAACGGAAGAAGTAAACTATAAAAGCAGACAGAATCCTAGATACGCAGCTTGCTACCCTCCTGATGTGTCACCAAAGGACGCTGACGCGTTAATGAGCTATGTAGCTGGCTGTTCAGTGAGCAACTAATGTGCTAGAGACCGAATGATATTACCCTTACAAAAACCGGTGATTGAACATCTTAAAACGATAAACACGCACGAAGCGTAATAAATATGCTACGAGGAAAACAGAGAAAAAGGTAAACACTTAATTTGCCACTCTGTAGATGTGTATCAGCCGAGATCTGGAGCCTGACTGAAAATTAAAAGTAAGTTAGTAAATTGAGAGGGACTGTCGAGAATGATCTGCCACCTGCCAAATTCATAGTCACCGCTCAGGGGCATCAACAAAAATAAAAGACGCGTAGTATCGCCAGAAGTGTCAACGAAAATTTTTTCTCTAAAAAAAGTTTTTCCTCATGACGTGATCAATTATCGGTAGACGACTGATGCTAAGACTTTGAAACATCCTGTATATATAATATGAAAAGGCCATTTATACTACACTCCTGAAGTTTGGAAACACAATGCTGTGTATTACAACGCATCAAGATGGGAGCGATCTGTGTGAGTTACGAGTTAGAATACAGAACAATATGCTCAAATAATGATTAATAATGACACAGTATTGTACAGAATTATTGTACATATACGTACATCTACTGGTACATGTTGGTATTGTACAATTTTATATGAAGTGACTTTACCTGTTCAAGCCGTTCTACTAAACAGGGGAGGTGGCGCCAGCAGATGACACGACTGTGCACAGCTACGTTGGCCACAGTATAAGAAGGCAGTACACGCAGGGAAAGTAATTGAAAATGGCCACACAGTGACAGAGTCCTTATGATTCACGGATAAAGACAATCACTTTGCATCAAGAAAGCAATGGTGTTCGATAAATATCAAAGAAACTGAAGATTAGAATCAGAACAGTTGACAATACCATACTTCGGAATCGAGATACAGACTGGCATTATGATCGCCCTCACCCCGGAGAAATCAGGGCAATATCAGAATGAAAGGAAAAGTATTGATAGTGACGAGTAAATGTAATAGTTTCAAAGCTGTCTGTGAATAGACTATTAAACTAAACAACTATGGAGACACCAGTGAGTGAGTAAACAGGGAGACAGCACCTAGCAGAAAACAACCTCCAGGATTATGTAGGAACAAGAAAACCATCGTTGCGGTCTGTTAACAAAAAGAAAAGGCTTCAGTGAGCTACGACACACGAACATAGGACAGCAGGGGAATGGGAAGGAATCTTATTCACTAATGAATCCAAGTTCGAAATATCTGGAAGTAAACACCGTCAATTGGTAGACAGTTTACCCCATGAACGTTTGAATCCTGAGTGCATAATTCCATCTGTGAAGTGTGGACAGGGTTCTGCGAAGGTGTGGGGATCTTTTGGAATGAATATAGTCGCATAAATGGGAAGATGAACCAATTTGATTATCATGGCTTTCTCCAAAGACATGCCAAGACATCTGGTTTGCGTCTGATAGGGAAAGAGTTTGCCTCGCAGCATGACAACAACCCGAAGCATTCATCCCACTTGTATCAGAACTATGTGAAGCCTCTAGAACTTCAGAAAATTTTGAAAAAAAAAAACATGAAATGGCCTCCCCTGTCCCCTGATTATAATCCAATCGAGCTACTATGGGATGCGTCGAACAGAAGATTCTGAAAACGAGGGGTATCATGAGTCGGGCACACTTGTGGGAGGTCCCGCAGCAATAATGGAGACTAATTCCATTTGAAGTCCTGGCAAAACTGACGCACCGAATGCCAAGACTACGCAAGGCATTGATTAAATCAAAGGGTAGCTATTTTGAGGAATCTAAAATGTAATAGTTGCATTTGCCTATGTACTGTTTGAGCTTAATAAACATTTAGAAAGCAATGAAATGCAATTTTGGAATGTATTTCCTTTCCGTTGCCCATAATACTTGGTGTTTCCAAACTTATGGAGGGAAGTGTATATGTAATGTGAAAATCAACAGGACGTACTTTGCGTGGGCTGGACGAATGGCGGGTGTCGAGGGAAACAGGAACCGCACGCTGATGGGGAGAGTGTGATGTGAGATTCCGTGCAGACCGGGAGACGCGAGTGGGTGTGCGGCGCGCGGACCCGCCCTCCCCTGGCCGATAGCAGCTGCTCCGACCTCTCGCTTCATTAGAAGCGGGCGCGCTGAGTAATCGCCGGCGCTGAGGAACGGCGCTTATCTGCCGGCTCCGCAACACCTGCTCGGCCTCACGCCGTTCCGCTAACGAGCTGCCGCGCGGACGCCCGCTACTCGGCACGCAATTCCGCGCGCCCCGTGCCTCCAGCCTGCGACTTGCGGCCATCTCGCTCCGCGTGCTTAGAGCTGTCACATTACTCCTGGACGTCCCCACGAGGCGGTCCTGACCATGTCTGTATTAGCTAACTGTTTCGACTGTGCATGTCATTCCTGTTTCTACCAAGAACTCTATCTAACATAATGAACATACAGGCCTGAGATGTTCTGAACATCAAAACTCTCATCTGCTGGAATGACCGTGACTTCCAGAAACAGCGATTTTGTTCTTTTTTAACCCGTGAGATTCAGCCGGCAGTAATAATCGACTGCCGGGTTGCTGCTGCATTCCTCGACACCCGAAAGGTCCTACATTGTCGTCTAGTAAACAAAATATGGGATTCTGGAATGTCATAGCAGCTTTATGCTTGGAGTGATGACTTACTACCCAATAGAATTTAGTGTGTCATGCTCTATGGGGAAAACTGTCCGATCTGAAAGTAGCTTCGTGCCACAGAGACTATTGCAGGACTGTTACCGATACGCCCGCTAAACCCGCTGGGCAAAACAGGTAATAGAGTTGTGGAAAGGGCCAAAGGTTGAGCTCAGTTTCTCTTTCTAATTGTCATTTATTGTAATTTAATAACCTTTACAACCAAAGCGGTACATAGCCGGACCTTTACCAAATGCAACTCTTTCACGGCTGAAGGCCTCCAAACAAGAAATCTTAACAAATCAACAAGATAAAAAAATCCGATTAAGATAGCAATAAAATAATAAAAAAACAGCAAGCATATGCAAAGTGGTATACAAATGGCTGAGGTCCACAATTAAGTTTCAAAATTTTAAAATATATTACCATAATATTTTAAAGGCAGAAGGCCGCAATGTTGAAGCTTGAAAGACAAATTTAAAAATTAATTTTGCAAAATTTTAAGAAAATAAAAAATAACCATAAGCCTTGAATTTAAAGTAGCTGTCAACAGATAATTAAACACCGGTGGCACTCAGAAGCCTCCAGGGAGGTCGGTCTGGCATCGTTCACTTGGGCGAGACAGATGGTGAGCCCAGCTACACCCGATCCGTCGGGACCCAACCAAGGGACAGCCACGGACCTACCGACAAAACGACTTGCTTGTCACCAACCGATATATGCGAACTTGACGTCCTGGGTCGGTGAGCCACGAAGCTGGTAGCGATCGGACAGCTGCACACACGGTCCGACACTGCGCAGGGACCGGCAGCGGACCCAGCCGACTGCACCGCACGGGGATCCTCCCTGGTCTGCACCAACCAACCGACTGCTTGCCGGTCTGTCCGCGACTGCTGCTTCGTCGCGACTGCAATGATGGTGCGTCTCCCATTCACTTCCAGACGCACGACGGCGGAAATACTGGCTTGGACCCAACCATGCAGAGGAAACACGCCCACTGGCTAAACGACATCCAGGAAAGGACCGACCCAAGTTCCACAAGATGTTAATTGAAGGGGCCCAAAAGCGCTCGGAGAACCAGTTGCACGTCGCCCGATGAGACGACCGACCTCTCAGAGCTGGTACGCCGACAACATTTAAAATGACTAAATGACTTGTCAATTAAAATCACAAACTACACGCACAAGCTGACACACACTTGCACGAAGACCTGAACGATACCAAACATTAACTAAACACACGCGAAGACAAGTCGGGAATCGATGCGCGCACGCGCACACACACGGCCACTCCGGCCGGCACACTAACACACACACACACACACACACACACACACACACACACACACACACGCACGCACACACACACACACACACAAACACACACACACACACACAGCCGACTCGTGAACGATCGGCAAGCCAAAACGCGTCGTCCGGTAGGGACCGACGATCCACCAAGACCGCGGCCCGGCTCAAGTGATGCGCGGTGGCAACGATCGGGCGAGGCATGTCGACGCAGATCTCACAGCTCAAACCCGACTGACCGTTGCACACACCCACAGCCCACTCATGAACGATCGACGAGCCCAAATGCGTCGTCCGGTAGGACGACCGACCGACGATCCACCAAGACCGTGGCCCGGCTCAAGTCACGCGCGGCGGCAATGGTCGGGCGAACCATGTCATTGCTGAGCTCACTGCTGCTCCAACCCGACTACACTCGTGCCGCATTGCAACTCCCCGACTGGCAGGTCCGGACTGCGCTCCAGACGCGTTCCCACTGACTAGCAGATCCGAACTCGCAACACGAACTGCGACCAACTAACTTACAACAGACAACGAGCGGGAAGTAATAGCAGTCGAGCAAAGATACTACGTAAGGGTATATATCGATACGCGCTGCTAACGCCGCTCCTTGTGAGGCAAAGCAGCAACTCAGTGTCAGCAGTAATTTAAATTAACGTTGTGAGATGGAAGTACGTTAAAAGCAGGGTGTAAAATACATGATGGCGGGAACACGAGCCACGCACGGTTTAGTTACTATGTACGTTATATACGAGGGCAAATTTTTTTCCAAATAGCGAAATTAAAACCAAGGTGAAAATCAGATAAAGTTTCGCACAGATGTGTTGTGCCGTGTCACTAGTGTTCCTGCCGATCGCGTAACGATGAACTGTTCAGTTCTGAGTGCACAGTGGGCACATAAAGATGCCTACAACAATAGTCTGTCGTCAGTTGTGAAGTACGTGCTGCCATTCTCTTTGTTCGTCCTGAGGGGTTCTGCCTGATTTCATACATCCCACATAACGTACGCGTCAAGCGTGATACCAAAGTGCACGAACCTTGAAGCAGGACGTACGGACTGTCATGATGAAGGCGGTCAGGGAAGGAAACGAGTATCAGTTGATGATCTTGTTCAGAGAGTAGAAATGACTATTCGAGAAAATCGTCTACGAAGAGCAAATTAGAACATGCGAACAGGTATGTTGTCATCAGGATTTGTTCTTCATAACAATGCTCTGTCGCACACTGCAGGTGCAACGAAAACTCTACTGCAGCAAAAGCGCTCCTGCAGCGTTTCCGAAGGGAAGTGTGGGATGAATGATCACCCACCATAGAGTCCGCACTTGGCTCGCTTCGATTTTTATCTCTCCGCTCACATGAACCGCACACTACGACGAGTATGTAGAGGAGGAAGGAGGAGATCAGTGTTTAACGTCCCGCCGACAACGAGGTCATTAGAGGCGAAGCACAAGCTTGGAATAGGGAAGGATGAGGAAGGAAATCGGTCGTGACTTTTCAAAGGAACCATCCCGGCCTTTTCCTGATGCGATTTAGGGAAATCGCGGAAAACCTAACTCAGGATGGCCGGACGCGGGTTTGGACCGTAGACCTCCCGAATACGAGTCCAATGTGCTAATTACTGCGCCACTTCGCACGGTGACTACGTAGAGAACTTGATGGATGGTATTACTAAATGTAGCAGATAAAACATTATTTTATTTTTACTGTAGTTTCCATTTCGCGACCGATAAGATCTTGAAAAAAAGTCCCTCTTACAAAAGACCCAATGAATACTGTGGAAAGCTCTGAATCGTTTTGCGGACGACGATGTGTACATCAGGAAGCCGCTGCACTAGAAAATTGAAGCATAATGCAGGGTTATCTTCATGGATTCAACAGGTTCTGACAGTTGACGTTCAGCGTAAGGAATGGGACGTATTTCGTGCAAAACGGCGAAAGCGCAACATAAAAATGGCCATACGAAAGGCAGATTCAAACTGATAAACAAGTAAGTAAGAACAGGAGCCTTGATACAGATGGCTTACGAAATAGCTGAGGAGGCCGATTCTTAAGAACTGCCGGTCATACCAAGCAAGATTAACACAGGAGTCAGAGACAATTCAAAGAACAGCAACCAGTTTGGTTGCGGGTTCGTTCGCTCAGTGCGAGAGCGTCACATGGCTGGTCATCCACCTCCAGCAGCATACGCTGGAAGAGAGATGCAACGCACAAGAGCAAGATATATTGTTAAAGTTCCGACAGCACGTTTCAAAGAAGATTCAAGCAAGCATTGCATCCTCTCGCATGTACCTCACGACGTTTGACGAGAAACTCAAAGGAAATCGAACTCATACAGAGACTTGGTGTTCTGCACCATTCGTGAACAGAGCAGGGGGGTGGGGGTGGGGGTGGGGGGATCAGTAGTGCACTATGTGTACAACGATACCTACGATACGGACTTCACGATTTCCCCGCTATGTTGAGAGATCGTACAGAAAATATGCTAAAATGGTAGGAGAGACAGCTCATATAATGAAACAACACGAGGCCTAAACATTAATGTTTTTGTTATTGAATAGTTTTTTGCTTTGAAAATCTATTAACACAAATAGTTCATGAACATTTATCATGCACCACTATATAGAGTAACAATAGTGACCCCTGGAAAATGTTTCTCTCATCCCAGAAATTTATTACGGCCTAATATTTGAGAAAACAGTTGCAGTAATAAGCGTGCGTGTTTGAATGAGCAATAAAAATTCAAAAATGTTCAAATGTGTGTGAAATCTTATGGGACTTAACTGCTAAGGTCATCAGTCCCTAAGCATACACACTACTTAACCTAAATTATCCTAAGGACAAACACATACACCCATACCGGAGGGAGGACTCGAACCTCCGCCGGGACCAGCCGCACAGTCCATGACTGCAGCGCCTAGACCGCTCGGCTAATCCCGCGCGGCGAGCAATAAAACAAAATAACTGTAATTCGACAGTATATTTGTTGAAACTGGAGATTATGTAAACTCATGAGTAGTGAAAAGACTCGCTCGGCACACTGTGCTGAAGATGTGCCACTAACAACACATGCGTTAACACTGCTTTATCAGTGCTGGCTGAAGAACCGTTCCAGACGTAAATACTGAGTTAATTGATCTACAATAAAGTAGAACACGATGTCAAATGCACCTACTACTCGTATTAAAGGACGAGAACGTGGTTTCATCAGTTGGACAGTAAACGAAGACAGTTGTTATAACGTCAACACTGACTACATGTTGCCGCGCGGAGTAGCCGTGCGGTTTGAGGAGCCATGACACGGACAGCGATTCCATTCCTGCCGGAGGTTTGAGTCCTTCCTCGGGCATGGGTGTGTGTGTTGTTCTTACCATAAATTAGTTTAAGTAGAGTGTAGCTCTAGGGACTGATGACCGAAGCAGTTTGGTTCCTTAGCAATTCACATACATTTGACTCCATGTTAGTGAAACTGTCACCATTGTTTTTAACTCACTGCTACGAATTTTGTAAATTTGCATCACACATTTCCAATCGTTCAGAAACAAAAAAAAATTAGAGAATACTTGGGATGGACACCTGTTCATCACCGTGTATAATAAAACCGTTTCTCTCTACCAAAGCAGTGAAATAGTAGTTATTGTTTGTACCTCACTGAACTTTAAAATAGTTGAAATCAGAAAGGCAACATCGTCACCTAGCTTGGTTGGCCAACGCACTATATTTGAATTCTGTCTGGCTACGAAGTACCAAATTGTTAATATCAAATAATTTGCAAAATAATAACAGAAAATCACTTCAGCTCCAATAACAGGTTCGTTGTCGTTTTGTACGTCCACAGCTCACAATCAGTAATACGAGGCTATATAAATTTTTAAATGAATGAAATGCATCAGATTTCTTAGGAATGCTAGAACGAATCTATTGTCACTAACTGCTGCGCGGTTTAACACGATATCTCTAGCATTTATTTGGAAGTTGTCAGAGCTGTTCATAGTGTGTGTGTGTGTGTGTGTGTGTGTGTGTGTGTGTGTGTGTGTGTGGTATGTGTATTTAATGACCAAGTATCGCTGTCATTCATTTGTGATTATTTTGAAGGGGACTATATTTTACATTAAATTATGTCCAAGTGGATGTAAATTCTAATCACTTGTTTAATTATCCTCGGCAGACGATTGTACCATAGCCAACGTATCAGACTAAAGCTAATGATAACTGGTGAAGTTACATATTTCAACGTCCTTGGGTTCATTGTACGAAACAAACAGGCTTGCTGATAATGACGACGACTGTGGTAGGCCGATCTCTGTTGTGAGTATGTGTAATGTAAGGTAACAACAAGCCTAATTACGCAAAGTGTTCTGCAAAAATTTCAGAGCAAAGAGTTTTTACAATAGATCCTGTATGGCATCCGCTAGTACAGTACATTTTGTACCTATTTTTTCATTAGACGATGCTTTGTGAATTCCGTTTTTATAACAGCTAAAACAAGTAAATTAGTATAATATTTTAAAACCTTCTATTATTACATAATATTTAGTTCACCTTCTGATGGCTGGCCGCCCGCGGTAGCCGCACGGTCTAGGGCGGCTTGTCATGGCCCGCGCGGCTCCCCCCGTCGCAGGGTCAGAGGTTAGAGTCCTCCCTCGGGCGTGGGTGTATGTGTGTTGCCCTTGGCGTAAGTTAGTTTAAGTGAGATTAAGTAGTGTTTAAGTCTAGGGACGAATGATCTCAGTAGTTTGGACCCATAAAAGCTTACCACAAATCTCCAAATTTTCTGGTGGGTGGACTGCGTTTACATTACGAACTGTTTGTCAGCTTTGATGCCCTACAGTAAAAAACAATTTAGAACAGTTCAAAACATAAATAAAGATGAAGGCTACACTTCAATTAGAGACAACAGGATAAATATATAGTCTACATACAATAAAAGTGTCTCAGTTATTTACGGAAAAGGGCAATTTCCATGTTGCGCGGAATATGTCGTTGATTCAATTATCACTTCGATACTGAACAGGCTGAGTCCATACTGACATCACAAGTTTTAACATGCTCTGGTAGCACACACAGACACTACAATATGCATTGTTTAAATTAGGCGTCACATGTGGGAAAAAGAGGCCAAAAACTAACATATAACATAATAACCAAAATAAACGAACCACTCACATTCTAGAGACGCAACACAATAACTAAAATAAACGAACCACACACATTCAAAAGCCGTTACCACTGTATTCTGACACTAACATATTTCACTTTTCGTTCTCTATTTCAAGAAGTAGAGCGTCTTTTTGAACCGGTCCATTACGGAACCTAGTAACCGTTTAAAAACCTCCTGAAGTTGTTGGCTGAATTCTAGCTAATGTGCTTACTTCTAAACCCACATATACAACATTACACATTTAATATAAGATTGGTCATTTTATTCTGCGGCTGCGAGAGGGTACGGTGTCACAAAAGAAAAAAGATGACATATCCCGTATCAAATTTCGGTATGTGTGGCGAAGACTGAGCAAGCTTAGAGTAAAGGACCGAACCGCCGTATTTTTCATAATTAGCCTATTTTACCAAATTTAACGGTAAACTAATGACAAAACAGATTATTTTTACATACATGTGGGAGCCGATGGTTTGAATTGGTCTGTACCAGAAAACGTATTGATTACGAAATTCTCAGATAAGTAATGTCGTATCGGGTCACAGCACCTAACTCAAACCTTCATGAGCTAATGAGGAAAAAAGATATTCCGTATGATATCAATATTTTACTGCAACTGTGTCTGATCACATCATTTTAGACAGTATCATAAACGGAGCACGGGTACTTCTATTTCGTAAAAGCAGTACAGCTGTGGCTACGAGACACTGGGAGATACGGCGACCTTTGACATTCTGAATGGCGTGATATGTAATCTCGTAAATGAGCTTACGAAGGAATACTCTAGGGGAATAATTTAATGCAGACAAATCAAGATGGCACACGACATAATTACAAAAGCGGAAGGAGACAGAAAGATCGTTGTGTTGTCATAAACTCTCAGTTCCTAAGGCGCAAGAACTGTAAAAGAGGATCTCTTGCACGACATGGAACTGGAATGATGTCTAAGAGACAGGAAGCGACCTCCGATGTCAACTTAGTCACCATGTGCTCTCCAGTGGATGTGTTTTCACTAAGACGGATACAATTTGGAAGCACTGTTGAGTCTTTCTGCCAGATAATGTCAAAGCGAAATTTTGGAGCTCACTGTATGTAATTACTAAAAAAGGCGAAGAACTATTATTTAATCTCCCTTCCTGCCCCCTCCCTCAATAAGTCTTTCGTCCTATTACAGGCAGATCATAATACAGGGTATCCCTCCCAAACCTCCCCGATTTCGAAGACCCAGGAAAAAACTACAGTAGTTACGACAATGAAAAATGCACCACTTTGTAGAGCATCTCAAGGAATTTAATTATTTATCATCAATACAGCTCTACACGTGAACCATTTGTAGCACGAAGAATATCGAGTCTATATTCAGTTTCTTGCCAAGTTCTTTGTAACATTCCTCTGTTACTGTTGCAATCACATTAGTGATACGATGTTGCAATGTAGGAATATCGTCCACTTTGATCGCATATACGTGGTCCTTCACGAATCCCAGCATGAAGAAATCAAGCGGCGTAATGTCGGGTGAACGTGGTGGCAAAGCAATGGGTCCTCCGTGTCCGATCCAACGATTGGGAAATTTCCTATCCAGGAACTTGCGAACAGCCGTTGACCAATGCGGCGGAGCTCCATCTTGTTGAAAAATGATGTTGGGTTGCAAGTCTTGTATCTGAGAGTACACAAACTGCTCCAAGATGTCCAGGTACACTGACCCATTCACTGTTCTTTCCGCAAAGAAGAACAGTCCAACAATCTTGTCATGCATTAGCCCGCACCAGACGTTTACTTTAGGGCTATCACGAACAAGTTCAATGACAACGTGCGGATTTTGCGAACCCCAAATCAGAACAATATGCCTATTAACCCTTCCTGATAGATGAAAGATTTCCTTAGCTGAGAATAGAGATCTTTCCAGGAAGCTGGCATCCATATAAATACGCTGCACGATATCCACAGCAAATTGTTGTCGGCGTGGTTTGTCGTTTGGCGTCGGATGTTGTAGAATTTGCACATTGTAAGCACACATACGTAGACGCTGGTGAACTACACGATGCAATGTTGGTCGAGGTACATCACATTGCCTGAATGCTTGACGAGTTGACTTACATGGGCTTCTGAGAAACGTTTGTCTGTTGTCCTCCACTGTCTCTTCTGAAACTCTGTAACGTGCACTGCCAGAATGTTTCAGAACATTTCCTGTTGCCAGAAACTTTCTATACTATTCCTTAATTGTTTTCACATCAGATGGATCTCATTCATACCCACGACGATAACTTCTTTGCACAGTAATC
Source organism: Schistocerca serialis cubense (assembly GCF_023864345.2). Lineage (NCBI taxonomy): Eukaryota > Metazoa > Arthropoda > Insecta > Orthoptera > Acrididae > Schistocerca > Schistocerca serialis. Next base: position 405,865,558 of record NC_064643.1, read on the forward strand.
GGCGATTTTGTTTCTGCAAACCACACTACTGCCAGCGCGCGCTGCTGTGGAGTCGCCATTTTCACATCATGTGACCATGCTGCACTCCGGCGACGATACTTGGCACTTCTGAAGCGGGAATACAAATTCTTTGAGATGCTCTACAATGTGGTGCATTTTTCGTTGTCGTATCTACTGTGGTTTTTCTCTCCTGGGTCCTTGAAATTAGGGAGGTTTGAGTTGGACACCCTGTAGTTTAATAGTCGTTCTGTTGACTACACAGAAGCATGAAGTAGAGAATCAGGTCGTGTGAAAGGGGCTGACAACTTGAGCAAGTAATTATGTAACTAATCAAACGGATAAACTATATTATAGGGGAAGTAATCGATTGAGCTACATCATAGGATCAGTTTTTTGGGGTGACTGGTGTTACACAGGATTTGAGTTACTGAAACTCTCAGTGAGGCAGCCCTAGAAGCAAACTGCCCCGCTTTTTAATGATAGTTTCGGTAAGTAGGCGCAAATCAAAGTGAACTACATAGTCATAAAGTTTGCAGAGAAAGTCTGAAATGATTAATAATAACAGAAAAATTTTCACAAGATGAGTTACGACAAACGGTATCTCGAATAACAAGAGACGAGACGAAAATGCGCAGATTCGTTGTTGCCATTGCATAATACGTATGACGAATTTAGTGCAGTTAAAAAAAAGGAACATATAAGCGATAAGATCTATATTCATGCAGAATACCTCGAAACAGAGCGAAACGCATCACGTATATCTTTATTAGGACATCTAAGTGCTAATGCGGACGTCGAGTTTGTAAATGCTTCCCTGCAAGATTTTTTTTTCACTGAATTTTTTTCAACTTCCACTAAGTAATATTTTGTACTGTGACTGAAATAACCTGCGACTTTATCCATAGATATGAAAACACTTAAAGCTGATATCATTTGTAGCACTATACCCAAAATGAAAAGCTTTAGTTGCATTTTTAGCTTTTGAAAAATAATAGGCAAAAAATATATACGAATGAAACTATCAAGGGGGACACTTCAGCGACATTCGCTCTATGATATCATACATATATTTCGCCTTAAGACTGTGGCGTATATTTTCCATGTCGGTAGAGATGGGTTGTGGGAGGAGTAACTTTTCGTCATGTATTTTACAAAGAGAGCAATTTTATGGGTTTTACGTCAAGTACAACAGACCGGCGTAGTCGTCCAGTCAGGTGGGAGCCTCTGTGGGATGGCAGCATTCTGGAAGGCGGGTTCCCAAGTGCCCAGGGTCTGGCATACTTCCTTCGACGGCAGATTGAAGGGGATAGTGGGGATTTCCTACAAATCTTCGTACATTATGGCTAACGCAAATACACTCCTGGAAATGGAAAAAAGAACACATTGACACCGGTGTGTCAGACCCACCATACTTGCTCCGGACACTGCGAGAGGGCTGTACAAGCAATGATCACACGCACGGCACAGGGGACACACCAGGAACCGCGGTGTTGGCCGTCGAATGGCGCTAGCTGCGCAGCATTTGTGCACCGCCGCCGTCAGTGTCAGCCAGTTTGCCGTGGCATACGGAGCTCCATCGCAGTCTTTAACACTGGTAGCATGCCGCGACAGCGTGGACGTGAACCGTATGTGCAGTTGACGGACTTTGAGCGAGGGCGTATAGTGGGCATGCGGGAGGCCGGGTGGACGTACCGCCGAATTGCTCAACATGTGGGGCGTGAGGTCTCCACAGTACTTCGATGTTGTCGCCAGTGGTCGGTGGAAGGTGCACGTGCCCGTCGACCAGGGACCGGACCGCAGCGACGAACGGATGCACGCCAAGACCGTAGGATCCTACACAGTGCCGTAGGGGACCGCACCGCCACTTCCCAGCAAATTAGGGATACTGTTGCTCCTGGGGTATCGGCGAGGACCATTCGCAACCGTCTCCATGAAGCTGGGCTACGGTCCCGCACACCGTTAGGCCGTCTTCCGCTCACGCCCCAACATCGTGGAGCCCGCCTCCAGTGGTGTCGCGACAGGCGTGAATGGAGGGACGAATGGAGACGTGTCGTCTTCAGCGATGAGAGTCGCTTCTTCCTTGGTGCCAATGATGGTCGTATGCGTGTTTGGCGCCGTGCAGGTGAGCGCCACAATCAGGACTGCATACGACCGAGGCACACAGGGCCAACACCCGGCATCATGGTGTGGGGAGCGATCTCCTACACTGGCCGTACACCACTGGTGATCGTCGAGGGGACACTGAATAGTGCACGGTACATCCAAACCGTCATCGAACCCATCGTTCTACCATTCCTAGACCGGCCAGGGAACTTGCTGTTCCAACAGGACAATGCACGTCCGCATGTATCCCGTGCCACCCAACGTGCTCTAGAAGGTGTAAGTCAACTACCCTGGCCCGCAAGATCTCCGGATCTGTCCCCCATTGAGCATGTTTGGGACTGGATGAAGCGTCGTCTCACGCGGTCTGCACATCCAGCACGAACGCTGGTCCAACTGAGGCGCCAGGTGGAAATGGCATGGCAAGCCGTTCCACAGGGCTACATCCAGCATCTCTACGATCGTCTCCATGGGAGAATAGCAGCCTGCATTGCTGCGAAAGGTGGATATACACTGTACTAGTGCCGACATTGTGCATGCTCTGTTGCCTGTGTCTATGTGCCTGTGGTTCTGTCAGTGTGATCATGTGATGAATCTGACCCCAGCAATGTGTCAATAAAGTTTCCCCTTCCTGGGACAATGAATTCACGGTGTTCTTATTTCAATTTCCAGGAGTGTATGTTCATTGCGCTGGGTATTCGAACTGCTTCCCGAAACCGGGAGCTTATTTAGTCATTAGTCTGCCAATTACTTTCACTGCAGCTACAGCGCTGATCGGACAGAGAACATAAACGTTTAACAAATTTCTAGAGTTGCTCAAAACTGAAGAAATCTAAGAGCATGTCGCGGACGCTCGTGGAGATAAGAAGGATGGGTCCAGTACAAACAGGTCACGAAGTTTTATCGATAATTTCGAGTCTTGTAGATGGATTTCATAATTTTGGTAAATGAATTTGACTTTATTATTACAGTTTTGCTGCAGTCGTAGCGCTCCGGTAGTTGTGAATTTCAAAGTCGAGGGATAGCTTACTGGGGACAAATAGGTGTTACCACAGTGCTCGACAGTAAAATAGTAGCACCATCAGGGCAGCATGTAATAAACATCAAATTGGCATGAAGCATATACATGCTGGGTTATGCAACCACACGAAGAACGTAGGAGCAACGCCATCTACTTTCTGTATACATAATGAAATATTACGCAACGTGTATCTCATTCAGAAATTTCATTTGAATTTTTGTTATTTGTGGGAAGAGCGTTTTATAGTTGGTGTAAAAAAGCCTATTAACAAGCCTCGGAATTCGATAACGGCAGGATAATTGTCTACAGAGACTGCGGTTTATCGTTGCGTTCATCTCGCTGCTCGCGTTGGTCGGTATCTCATGACTGTCATGAGAACGTGGAATCGATGGATTCATGACAGCCATAGTCAGAACCATGCAACAAGATCTCAGGGGCCCCGTGCTACTATGCCCGAAGGAACAGACACATTTTTCCTTCACCGTGTAGGATCATACAGCCACGACACATACCTTGACTAAGGAAATGAACTTGTTGCAGGATGACAAGTATGCATATGGTCAGTGAAACGATGTCTGGAACACGACGGGCTGCCAGCAACGGGACAACTGTCGTGGTTTCCCCTGAAGAGAGAGCATAGAGAGGCACGCCGACAGTGGTGCGCCCAGTGACAACACTGAACAGAGGACACCACACTGTCTTTTCACAAGAGTCCCAGTTCTATGTATGGCATCACGATGAATGCATCCGCATGTGGAGGCTTAGAGGATAACGACGTTGCCAGATTGCATTAGCCATTCTCTTACGGCCCATTTACTTTACGGGGCGGTTTGCGATGCCACTGGGTGCACACCAAAAAGAGCTCTGAATCGCATTACCGATAAATTGGACAGCAGGCCTTACATTCCTGACGGATCAAAGCCGATGACTGTGCCTCATCTTCGAGATCTCCGTGACGTTATCTTTCAACAAGATAACGCAAGAACGTATGTTGGCAGTGCTCTCTTGATATACCTAGATACAGACTGTGGTCGACTACTACCTTGGCCAACATGATCCCCTAACTCTCTCACAGTGAAAACATTGGGCCCTGGGTTGCTCAGAGACTAGCATGCCACCACTCGCCAGTCGCCACGATTAATGAATTCTGGCGTAAAGTTGAAGCAGCATGGAATGGCATACACATACCTTCATGTAAGACCAGTTTGACTCGATATACAGTCAAATTAAAATCATTGTTACTGCCAGAGGAGACAGATCTGCGTACTACATCCCGCGCCCTGCATACCCCAAAATTACCTAAAGACTTAATCTCCTATTTTCTTACTACTGTACACGCACGCATAACGTTTCGTTATTCGCGGTACTCCCTGGTGTTGTAGTCTTGCATGTGCGATGAGGTAATACTTAGCTTCAGAACGTGCTGCTCGAAGAAATGGATGTTTATTGCAGTAGAAGTAAATGTATTTTGTTCCCGATTTGGCATTCTGATCATTGCTTTTGGAGCTGTTACTTCGAAATTTTTTCGTTGTTTGTCAAGGACACTGCGTACAACCTGCCTGAGGTTACGCAGAGATACGTTTCGAGTCTAGCTGTTGAGCATGTGCTTTATCTGAGTGCAAACCGATAGTTAGAGGGCAGTAATAGTTGTTAGAATTGTGACTGTTTAACACTTTCTCGTGTTTTAAAGCCAGGCTGGCACAGACGTGCTGTGGCTATTAGCACAATTTCAAAGAGGAGAATATACAAGACCACCAAATGCGATCTCAAATAAGTCTCCTGCAAGCCCAAATAAAATGACAATGGTCTTTAATGTTATCATAAATTTAATCTTGATTGTTCGGAGCAACTTTAATTTACGTCCGTTGTCCTCGTTCCAGCGAACCTCTAATATACGGGTGCACTCAGTCCCAGAGAGAAGTGGTTGTCTTGTCACTTTGTAGTGTTTTGCATTATTGTCTTAATCTCTGTCTTTCAACTGACCAAACACCACTATTTATTTATTTATTTATTCTTTTTTTTAATAGCGCACTTCCTGGTAGCCTAGCGTTTGATACCTTCAGTTTACAGTCTGAGGTCATGACAGAAGATGAATGAGAATTATACAGTGTAGTTACTACGTCTCTCTCTTTTTACTCGCAATGAAATTAACTGATGCCATACTAATGGTCTCTTCAAAGTACAGGTTCTTCTCTCTTGATGTACGAAGGGGGTGTTCGTTAAAAAAGTTCAGGACTGTAACTGCGCTCAGGAATCTTCGTTGATCCATTATGGATCGTGGCTGTTGCAGGACGATTGATTCACGGATCCAGTTATATGGCTCCTTCCGTGTACAGCGATTTTACGACTATGACGAGTGGGGCCTGAAGATGGCATCAATGAAATACCGAAACTGGTAGCACATAGAAGTTCATAAAATAAAATAAATTTCTACAATACATGCGGCTGTTGGTAAATTATTACATAAAAGTGAGGCGCTCAGGAATGGTTATTCTCTCCGATTCTTTTCCACTTGCTTATGTCCTCCTATTAACTGACTTATTAGGCTGCTACTACTGCTATTACTACTACTACTAGACGACTACTTCCACACTTGCACGTCTATAACATCATCAAGCTCTTTCCTGAATACTACCAATCCAGTAGCTTCAATACATACATTATCTCCATTTCGTAATCATCCAAGAATGGTGCAAATTGTTACTTTTTCCGGGGAAAACTAATTCTGACCCGCCGTTATTCTCAGTAACTCTCACTACTATCTTTTGACACGTTAATGACAATTCCGAAACCTCTGATTTCGTCAACTGACAGTGGGTGTTTCGCCGTCTAGACGACTATCTAGGAGTTGTCCTCTCTTTCTGTTTATCTTTGCTCACGTACACTGAATACTGAATTCTAATTTCTATTTCCTTATAAGGAGTCCTTCGTCATTTTATTTATTTATTAGTTGTTGCTTTTATATATGAACTGCAAGCTAGAAGCAACTTAAGGCCGTTCTACACATTTATTATTGTTACCGTTACAATCCGATGTACATTAATAAAATTGTTTCCTTCTTTTGTAAGCAGTTACCTGTAAGTTCCAAAACCGAACACCATACTGCACTACTAAGACTAGCTACAAAGAGGAAAAAGAATAAGCGAAAAGAAAGCGATACAGAAATGACGAAAGATAGAGGGATGGAGAGAATGAGATTGAGAGTAACAAGTTACTATTTAATTAAAATAAATGTTAAAAGTAATGAAAAGAGAATAGCGGCAGTATTAAGGAAAAACATACGGAAGATAATAGGATAATGTTCATAGTGTTCATAACGTTATTGTTTTACCTGCATTCGATGAAAGGCAGTCCACCAACCGCAATCCATGACTTAGTATCCGGAGTGCTGCAGCATAGCTGGCACTCGGCTGGCCTCCTTCATTCTGAGAAATGTTCACTCTGATCTTCCTGATTTGGCACGTAGGGTTTCACTCATTGGATGTGACTGAGGTCCTCTGTTTTGTCCAGCACTGTAGACTTTGTTGACGTGATTCCTCTGCTGGCGTTCGCACCAAGACTGAACCAGTTGGTACTCTTCCGGAAATCGGGAGTCGTGATTCATGGTACATCCTGAGAACATGGTCTGCTCCGTGCCAAGTTATGACACCAATAGGCTCTCCTTTGCCCTGTCTCTTATGATGTTGGGTCTACAGTAATGAAATTCTGTCAGAAATTACCGAGCTTTTTGCTGTCTTCCCTTTGAAGGTTAAAATATTTTCGTAGTTCAAGTACAACCTCTCAAACTTTTCATCTGTGCTTCACCTGCGGATTTTTGATCGAGGCACTCCATCACTACATGTTGAAGTGTTTCTGTTTCTGAACGATCACGTCTGTCGTTGCTTCTTATACTGAATATATAAACTGGATAAGGTCCGTGTCCCGTTGTAAAGGGTTCACCACCCTGCTGGAGCAAATGTAATCTCGGTGTCTTGCTCACTTGCTAGAACGACAATTCAGATGCGCTGCCTGAGACTTAAAATGTCTTTGCCCCTGTCAAAAGAGAGCTGCAATAGAGTCGCAGATCAGAGCAGTCTGCTGCAGTTGCAGTCACTCGCTGCTACAGTGTAGTTGTAGTCTGTCGCTGGTACAGCGCCGTTTATAGTTAGTAGCTGTTAAAGTTACAGTGCAGAACAAATTGTAAAATTTTATTATTTGGGACTGAATAATAATTGTGATCAGCCGCAGAGATAAATGATACCATGAAATGAGATGATGATGAACAAAGGAATAATTATTAATATAATGAAAAATCAACAGTGTAATTAAGTCAACCATCTATTGTAAAGTAAATTTTATTATTTTTATTGGCATGAGCGTAGTTAAGTCACTTCTCTGAGATGTTAATATGAATTTGTTTCAATGTCTTCTTTTGTGATTCGTCAGCACAAGTTGACCCAGATTTGTAATATATTCAATTTTCCCGTATAATGGATACCAGATCTTTATCAATAACATAAAAAATTTTTAGAATATAATGGTTTTTACCAGTCAACTGTAAAAGTATAATTTCTCCTTAAGTCATTGCCAGTCCCGATCCAGTCATTTATCTAAATTAAAATATTCCAGAATTTTTGTTCAAAATGTTCAAATGTGTGTGAAATCTTATGGGACATAACTGCTAAGGTCATCAGTCCCTAAGCTTACACACTACTTAACCTAAATTATCGTAAGGACAAACACGCACACCCATGCCCGAGGGAGGACTCGAACCTCCGCTGGGACCAGAGAATTTTTGACAGATCATAGTCATGTGCTCTTTAGTAATCAGACGACCAGCTGTGCAGCTGTGTCACTAAGTAAAGTCAGTTTTTCTCGTAATTCAGATCTCAGACAAATGTTATCCAGTATTAGGCCAGCATTGCGCTAAGCCGTGCCATTTACGAGCGGATATATAAATAGCGTTATCCGGCGACACCATCACGAGGTAAGGGACAGATTCTGATTGATTTCACAGGGCCATGGCGTAGCGCTGCTTACATCAAAATTTATCATTTTTTTATGAGTTAAGATTTATCAGTTTTTATACGTCAGAATTTAATTATCCAAATTTAATTATTTTTATTTTTTATTTTTCGTTCGGGATGGTTACACATCATTTTTTTTTTTTTTTTTTTTACGGGAAGGTTACACTGTCAACAAGCGGATTAACCGCTTCGAAGGAATCAGGTGACTCATTTCCCCATGTCCCCTAACGTCTGGTTGAAAGCTATATAGGATCGTAAAAACATGGTTATTCCATATTTTCAGAGGTAATAGTATGGAGAAAAAAAGGAAAAAGTGTCTAGCAAACATGAGCTCTAAGATACATACTTTCTAAGCTATGAACACTTTCGATCTTCACTACTGTAAAACATAATCTTCTATTGCAAGCTCTTTGCTATTACGAGCAGCCTACGGAATGTAGTAAACAAATGAGAACACATCATCATGTTACTGTGAAACCGCAGACCATCTGATAGATATTTTTCAGCATGCAGAATACGGGCTCCAGGCTGTTGCCTACATTTGTAGTAAGAGATCGTACTACCATTTACCGTGTGGAATAATACCCCTCCATTATGCTGCTAAGTGCAAAGATAAAACTACAGACTAAAAGCAATTCACAACCTTATCAAAAAACAGGCTGGTTCCATTAGAACTAACATATGCACTGCACTTACGGAGAACTGTGAATATGATTTACAGTAACAAGACCAACACAGATTTACTCCATTCTGTATCCATGGACGATAACAGAGGAATGTGTCCTATTTTGTTTACTGCATTCTGTAGGTCGCTCATAATATCGAACAGTTTGCATCAGAAGAGATGTGATTCACAGAAGCGAAGATGAAGAAGTGTCCATAGCTCTTAATGTATGCGTTTTCGAGTCCGTGTTTACTGGACATTTTTGGCTCGTTTTGGCTCGTAATACCATCGCTCAAGATACGGAATATATTTTTCAGTACCTTACACAGTCTTCCTCCTGAAAGGCCTATTGGTAACGCCGAGCAGAGTGACATAGTGACAATTACAGTGGACTACCATTCGAGCGGAAGACGGTTCAACTTCGCGTCCGTTCATTTAGATTTAGGTTTTGTGTGATTTCCCAAAATCACTCCAGGCAAATGCCGGATCCTTCGAAAACGCACGGTCGATTCTCCTTCCCAGCTTTTGCTCCGTCTCTAATAACTTCGATGTCGACGGGGCGTCAAAGCCTAATCATTCTTCCTTCTGGTAACATCCCACACTCGTTGCCATTCGTCAGCTATCCATCTTTTTCGTTATTAGTTTACCGATTATTTCCACAACTTTTTCAAAATTTCCTTCTCTGAACTAATATTCGGCACCACTTCTCCTGATCCGTCGGTCGACAGAATACCTTCCAATTAACACTAAGCGTCATTCTACCAACGTTGTCCGGAGTCCACCAGGGACCCTTACCAGTATGTTGCGCTGCATCCTTTGGAGTATCACAACAGGTCTCACTTGTGAAAGTTTGAACACCCACACACTTGCACTGAAACTGAGTGTGGAGGTGATTACGGCATGAAATGGTTCAACTGGCTCTGAGCACTATGGGATTTAACTTCTGAGGTCATCAGTCGCCTAGAACTTAGAACTACTTAAACCTAACTAACCTAAGGACACCACACACATCCATGCCCGAGGCAGGATTCGAACCTGCGACCGTAACGGTCACGCGGTTCCAGACTGAAGCGCCTAGAACCGCTCGGCCACTTCGGCCGGATTACGGCATCACGCCGAAGTTTAGAGAGACACGGGCGTAATGTAATTTCTTTTTTTGCGGTAGTGGTTATTTTGTGCAGGAGCTCAGAGTCTTCTTCATTTCAGAAATGTGGGCATTGTGCATGGTGGTTTTAATTAAATTTTCGCTACTTGACCCACTGTAGACGGAAAATTATTTACAGTATGGGTAGCCTACCCAACTTTATAGGACTTACGTTGAGACTCCGCTGCAGGATTTGCGTTTTTGGTAGTGTTAGTATCACGACTTGCTGTTAGGTGCTGTAAGGGGTCCGTAGGCCCTTACTATAAATTTGCGACAGCACAGGTCGACAGGGCAGACAATCGATAGTGTGTGTCGGGTTGCGAGAGCGAGAGCGAGTGTTGAGATAGTAGTGTGTGGTACGCGCTGTGGGCCGAGCCGGGTGGAGGTCTGTTGCTGGAATGCAAGACCGTACCGACAAAGGGAGTGGCCATCGCCGTGGTTTAACCCCTTTGTGTTAAAAATATACGGGAAAGTGAAAAAGTATAATTACTAGTGTGATTCAGTGACATTTTTGTGCCGATATTGTAATTACGCGTCTACCGCGCCGGCATCATTTGGATTGCAGTGTTGGATTGCAGTGTTGGATTGTAGTGGTGAATTACAATGATTGAAATTGCGTGTGACGATAATGAATAACGGAAGGGCCTGTGCTGAGATTAGCCGTTATTAATTCTGCACGACGAAGGCAGTGGCTGTCTCCTTACTTGGTGTTTTTGTGATGAATATAGGTTGTTGATTAATGAAGCTGTGTTGTCGTTCTTCTTGCCACCAGACATTTTATTATTACAGCATTCGAGAAGGACAAAATGGAATGTAACAACTCCGTAGCAGTCCAATCCGATTGCCAGCCCCATTAGGTACACGGTCACATTAATTAATGTCTGTTTTGGGCTGCTATCAGATCTCGATCGAGCGGGATAAGTCAGTAAGAATAAACCGGAGTGTTACAGTGCCGATATGTGCACGATGACATAGGGTTGAAACACCTGCACCAGTGTACATTACAGTTACTGACAGACAACATGGGTCTGGACAAGATGAGTAAGGCCTTACTCGTAAAGGTGCTTTATTAAAACAACAACAATAGTGTTGCTGCTGTTCGCCAGTATCGACGCATTAAAGGAATACGGATAGGTCCTCTTCCCGCACCGGCCTTGAAGAACGTGATCCTGAAGTTAGAATTAAGTGGAAATTTGGGAATTGCCCCTGGGAGAGGCTGACCGTCTATTGTGTCACAAATTGTTGAAGAAGGTACTATTGCCATGGCTGAGAATGCTGGACGCAAGTGCGATTTTCAAGCAGTGCACGAGTTGTGTCACGACAGCTGAATGTTCCATAGCCCACCCTTCGAAAAATGCTGTGAGTAATTGTGAAATGGTACCTCTAGCGCGGTTCCAGGATGTCGTGAACGCAGTTATCCATCACACTGAGCAACGTTTGTGACCTGGAAGATAAACATAGTCCGCAATTAATATATGTTGCGCTGTCATGTGGAAATTAAGATCTGTTTCTTTCAGTGGTTATTTCGCTTCCACATTCCTTACAACTGTTCCCCCAGTGGCGGCCCTCTCAAGTAACGAAAGTTTAATTATAACCAGCCTGTATATCTTACCATCATCCAAGTATACCCCAAAATATCGGTTTACGTCTTTCCTACTAATGACAACACGAACTATTCTAGTATAAGAATTCCTAGTGTTTGAAAACTTTCCCTTCAGCAGCATACAGACTTTTTTTTGCGGCAATCCTGAATTCGGTTTTTTTCTCCGCTTCACTGCCGAGCCATGGTTAGAGATGCGTTACACTTTTGCTGTATCTGCATTCTACAGTTTCCATTAGCTTCTATGAAGATATCATTTGCAGATTCCATTGTTGTCCCACATTATATCGTTTTGTAAGACCCTACAACCCAGCTACTCGGAGATTACTTTTGTTTACTCCATTGGTAGTTCATCGCCAAAGATTTTTTAGACGATAATTTTACTTTTGATGCTTTTATTGCTTTTACTGAGATATCATCGTAAGTGTGAAGACTGATACAGTGAGAAAGTGGTTTAATAAACACTTATAATTAATTACAGTATTTCAGGGGATTATAAATCACCTTAAGTTTGTGTCAGCTGTAAATCTCTGAATTCTATGGCTGAATGAAATTTAGTGAACCTGCAACGTGTGGGTTTGGTATAATACGAATCAACAAAACATGCACTAGGGCCGCCCGCAGGTGACACGCAAATACAAATTTTCCACGGACATTGGCACAAAATACAGCAAATAAGACCGGCTTTGCAGACTCTGTAATAATTTGGAGCATGAGCCGGGTGGGAGGAGTATCACACATAGTTCAGTGCTTTGCGTGTGTGACAAACAAGTATATCGTCCCATCGACATTACTTTAAGTCTTGTACAGCTGTAAATATAACTTTCTACGCAGATACTGCCATATGGACGAGTGTCGTGCTCTGTCTTGTGCATCTGCAGAGGTAGCAGAAGGGTCTCGTTCCTTCTCAATGCTGCGCAGCTGTCTGGAGAATAAATGGTGTGTTAGTCTCATGCACACCCACATGGGACGTCTCATGTCTCACGTACATGTTTCATGTAATCAGTACAGTCGACGTTGTAGACGTTCAATTGTTCAAATGTGTGTGAAATCTAATGGAACTTAACTGCTAAGGTCATCAATCCCTAAGCTTACACACTACTTAACCTAAATTATCCTAAGGACAAACACACACACCCATACCCGAGGGAGGACTCGAACCTCCGCTGGGACCAGCCCCACAGTCCATGACTGCAGCGCCCCAGACCGCTCGGTTAATCGCGCGCGGCACATTGTAGACGTCTATAGCCAAAATGTTATTTATCACTTTCTGTTTTGTCAGTTCAACAAAGACGGTTCATGAGTCTTAAGATGAAAACGAAGGAAGATTAGTATTTAATTTTTAGCCAACAACGAGCTCACTGGAAACTAGACGCAAGCTCGGATTGGAGAAGATTGATTGGGGAAGAAATCGGCCGTAGAATTTTCAAAGAAACCGGCCCTTAAATTTGCCTTCAGCGATATAGAGAAGCAATGGGAAACCTTAGTCAGGGTGCCTGGACGGGCATCCGATAGCCAGTTCTCCTAAGCACGAGTACTGTGGGTTAACCTCTGCAAAATCTGAGGCGGTGTCTTTTGTACGAGGTAATGATCATACTGTTTCCAGAACTGGGGTACATAATAGTACTAACTCCGTAGCTGGAACAACACCATGTGACAATGTATGTTGGACAGCGTTCATCGCTCCTTACAACAAATCTGACTATCGCTGAAGACGCTGAAACTAAAGGTGATATTCAACCTAGTGATGTGCAGTGTCAAACGTGCATCTAATAGGATATAGTGTGTGTGTGTGTGTGTGTGTGTGTGTTTGAAAGGGGTCTTAAGATTGCGGTTAGCTTTGTGATTGGACTAAAGACTTCCTAGCAAGCCCGTCATTCCTAAAGCTTCGGGTTTGCGCCAAGAGTGTGATTCTGTATCATGTCTGAAACTGTGTTATGCTGCAGAACCTCTCGCTATGGTATGCAACGAGACAGCTTTATATACATCATAGTACACTTTTTCAGCGACAATGTGGAACCATCATAGCAATGTACATCTTGTCTTAATGTACCAGTTTTTCGTACAGTGAGTTTTATTTAACTAGTTCAGCCTCTCTCTCTCTCTCTCTCTCTCTCTCTCTCTCTCTCTCTCTCTCTCACACACACACACACACACACACACACACACACACACACACACACACACACACACGTTCGTCGGTTGACGGTCAGCGCTCTGGTTACATCGCGATCTCCGGCAGGCAACGCATTCACGGTCATGCGTTGCCCAGCGAATCCGGCAACAGGGCAATCCAGCGGGCAATAGGAGCGCGTGGCGCCAAGTGTCCGTAGTTTAAAAATTGTGCGTTGTCCACCTACAGAACGTTAGTAATTTTACTTCTTACTGTCATCAGCTATCCAGGGTTAAAATATCGTGACACAATTTTTCTTCACCATATATACATAGAAAGAAGAGGGGGAGGGGGCGTCACAAAAAGTCTGAGAAGGGTAGGTTGTGTTGAGAAATAATTTGGTATATTGCAACATTTAATTCAGACTGAAGTTAATGAATCAGGCTACTGTGCGCGCAGATTCAAGTGGCCTCCCAGAAACAGTACTGCCAAACTTGTTATTCGTTTGGTCTCCTAAAACTAAGCAAAAGAGTTATACAAAAGTTGGACATGAGTCGTTAGTAACGTTCTTACCCAAGCCATAAGCAGAGCAGTCTCGAGCATTATCGTCTACACTATGAGAACAACTCACACTAATTGTATCTTAAGTTTCAGATGATCCAACATTGAAGTGAACGTGGCACTGTGGCTGGTCATAAAGTTGTAGATACAAGGAATACCAACATCCATATTTTTTATAAAATGTATGAATTATGTGACCAGATTCGACACTGCATTAGGGTCATCTCTGAAGATGTGCAAGCTGAATGGTTATACCCAGCTATCGGTGCATTAGGCCAGGTACCACATATATTCACTGGTCTCATGGTTTTCTGTTCACACGATGTGTGGACTCCAGTGCCTGGCAGAGGATATAAGGGGGCCACTCTTTTAGAAGAAGCGGGTAATAGTAAAATCCAGAAATCGGTTTGCGAACCGTGCCCTGCCACAAGTGCTGTAGCACTCAGTCTAGCTACACACTTCCCCACCGTTACGGCACATTGTCTGAGCTTTAGGAGTAGGAATCTGAGAACGTGCCGTCTTTATTTAACAAACCTGTCCCCTGCATACGAGGTGCTTTTATCTTTCTCAACAACATGGATCACAAACAAAAGAAGTCTTTGGCGTTATTTATGTTCGGGACGTTGAAGACATAACATAATTTTTATCTGATACAGAGTGATGGCTTGTCGATAGACGAAGACGACTTCACAGATTTTGGCACTTTGGTTGCCATTTTATCGTGACTTATTTAGTTTCATAATCGAGAAAAGGTCTTTCACGCACTTACGTTGATCGAAATATCGTAGCATTTTTGAAATTCCATTAAGGAGACGTGAAAATTCTACATGAGGAAAACAGTGTTGACGTCCTGGTCGATTTTAACGTACAATGATTTCTCTTTAGAAGAGGAATTACACTGCAGATCAGTCCTCCTCAGTGGTGCAAATAGTCTCGATAACAGTTCGAAAACAGATGTAACATTGACAGCGTCTTCAAAACGTTTAGAAAAGCATCCTTTTAATGCTTTCTAGGCGACAATGAATTCTTCATATCTCGTGTTTTCTTTAACATCAGTGAATTTAGGGAACTGGACAGTGTTTGTCAGAATTTGTCTCTTCAATGAGGTTTTCTTTTTAACTGTATCCCAGTCAAATCAGAAATAAGTTGTTTCAAACCTTGCAATGTCTTACTGAGGGCAGTATGCAGTCAAGTCATCTGTAATTTATTCCCCAGACTGTAATTTTCATTCCTGCACTCCTACTTCCGTCATAGATTCAGCAACAGTGGGTTTTAAATCGAAAAATCGTTACAGGCGTGCCCCTTAACATAATCAACGTAATTTGCAATAATACGTACAGTCTCCGTACTCTTCATTCAGAGCTCTCGAAAAGTGATGCGACTGACATAGGAATAACGTGTGCGCCTTAAGAAATTGTGCTATTCGTACAACAATATCTTCATGTGCTCCATGCTTGCAAATTTACCAAAAATTGCCTCTCGATGTGCAGAGCAGTGAATCCCATCTACATAATTTTTTGCTCTTGCATTTATAACTAAAATTTTAAATTCTTCTTGCATGGTGTCGTAACATCGTTTCATAGCAGATTTGGAGTACAAGTCGATCATACGACAACAACGCACCGCGAAGGAATTACCAGAATGAGACGAAAATAGCTACAAGTGACCTACACATACAGACGAACAAACGAACAGTTTCAGAAAAACTGGATGATTTATTCGAGAGAAATAGCCCCACAAATCTTGGAAGTCAATAACGCGTTGGTCCACCTAAGGCCCTTATGCAAACAGTTATGCGGTTTGGCACTGGTTGGCACAGTTATTTGACGTACTCCTTCGGGACATAGTGCCAAATTCTGTCCAATTTGCGAGTTAGATCGTCAAAATACCGAGATGGTTGGAGGGCTGTGCACGTAATGCTCCAAACGTTCTCAACTGGGGAGAGATCCCGCGACCTTGCTGTCAAGGTATGGTGTGGCAAGCACGAAGACAAGCAGTAGGAACTCTCGCCGTTTGCGGGAGGGCATTATCTTGGTGAAATGTAAGCCCAGGATGGCTTGCCATGAAGGGCGACAAAACGGGGTGTAGAATATTATCGACGTACCGCCGTGCTCTAAGGGTGCCGTGGATGACAATCAAACGGGTCCTGCTATGAGACGAAATGGCACCCCAAACCACTACTACTGGTTGTCGGGCAGTATGCCGGGTGACAGTCAGGTTGGCATCCCACCACTGCCCGTGGGCTCTCCAGACACATCTTCGTTGACCATCGTGCCTCAGTTAGAAACAGGATTTATCACTAAATACAGTTCTACTCCACTCAATGGTATTGCAGGCCCGACACCACTGAAAACGGGCTTTTGGTGTACAGGGTTCAATAGTCGGCGGAAGGGGCGCCATGAGCCGAGCCCCCTCTCTGTGAGCCGCCTCTTATTGTGGTCACTGAAGCACCAGTTGCACGTCGGATCGATGACAATGGTGAACCCAGGGCTCTGAGTTCCTCTCTGACGATTGCTCGGTCCTCACGTTCTGTCGTTTCTTTAGGTCGACGGCTTTCTCCCTACCGCTGTGTTCGGCCATGCTTTACCCGTCGTTGCCAACATCGTCGAATAGTGACATCGCTCCTGTTCAAACGTCGAGCAGTTCTCCGATTACTCCTACCGGTATTTTTGAGCATAACTATAGGTCCTCTCTCAAATGATGACATCGGCGTGTAGTGTCCACACGCCTGTCTATATGGCAGAGCTACTATCCATCTGAGTACACGGACTGAAATTCGTAAGACTTTATGAGCTGATATCGACATGTTCCCTGTTTACTGTCCTTGCCAGCCGTGCGATGAAACTACGCTTCAGCACCACACTTTCATTCATCGGCCACTAAAGTTCACAATTTTGACTTTTCCGTCGATACCCATGTAAATATCAGTCTGTGACTTATTTGCAATTACAATTAATTTTCAAAGCTTGTGACAACAGTTCGCTAAGGTGCCTCAGTTGGTACAGCCACTGGACCTGTGACCATCTTTCAGATCAGAAACAAATAGCGAAGGTAAACAGCGCTGGCACCACGATTCTGCCGAAATGAACAGAGCTGTGCCGACCGAACGTGCCACATCGTAATACTAAATGAAATGTCGCGCTGTACTGGATATTTCAGAGAAGACCTCTGCTAGCGCATTCAGAATCCGCCGCTGCCGGCCGTGGTATAGAGCATAGTAGGTAGGAAGATCTCATTATAGTACGTTATACGTCTGGCAAATCATTACTGTTAACAAACATAGCTGTTAAATATATGTGAGTGAGCGTTTGGAGTAATTGAAAAGATAGGATCACATAAAAGTGTTTGTGATATAGATAATGGCACACACAACTTACGTAGAAAAGAGGGAGCCTACAACTCATTTCTTCAGGGATTGAGTATTACCTGTCATTCTGAGATCCTTGTCAGGTACGGTAAATAAACAAGACAGAGGCGATGCAAAGAAGAGTAATAACTCTCGTCACAGTGAGAGTGAGATATTCATCGATTCCAGTGGCAGACGCTACAAGAGAGACGATATGCGTTAGGTTCAAATGGCTCTGAGCACTATGGGACTTAACATCTGAGGTCATCAGTCGTCTAGAACTTTTTTTTTTAAGAAAAAAATAAAATCTTTATTGACATAACAATAATACAATAATAATTATACATATGTGGCCCACCTCCTAATATGATTAGTGGGCCATTTATTGTTACATAAGATTAAGTTTTTGCAGCTTAGATTACAATTTTTTGTTAGTGAGCTACTATTTAAATTCCTAAGGTAGTGTTAGATTCCTACAACAACAATGGGCAGTTTAGTTTTTTACCTACTTCTAACCTAGAAATTACTACTAACTGCAGCGTCACAGGTGTGCCAGTAAATATATAAACCTACTTGGAGTGGCCAGGCTCCTCGAGCTAACCCCGGGGAGCATGCCCCTGGCACCGGGCCGGCCAAGGTTAGTAATCGCTGCAGTTTCCTATGTTAGTATTCTAAACTACGTCCTACTACTACTAGCTTAACCTACGTCATAGTTGGTGCTTGTCGTGATCGGTGTGATAGATCCCATCCCCCTAATCCTATGCGTGGCGGTTTCCAACTGATGGAAGTCGGCCGTTCCACGCACAGGCGGTATGGGACTGGGATCAGGTCGTAATCGGTTGGTTAAAGAGTTCTGTGTCTATTCTTCTTGATCCCTCAGGTATTCTATTAAGACCTTTCGCGATACCTCCTCTGCCAGAGCATTCAGGGTATGGAAGGTGTCTTCTTGTCTTAGGAGATTGTATGTCTCATTGTTTGGTAGTCTGTCTCTGAGTGTTGTCGCCACGTCGTTGAAGAGAGGGCACTCGAAAACCACATGATCAGGAGTTCCCTCAGCCGCACTACAGTCACACTCGGGGGTTGCCCTTTTCCCAAACCGACATAAATATGTCGGATAGGGTCCATGACCAGTGAGAAAGTGGATGAGTCCTCGTGAAGGTTCAAAATATTTCATGGTCCCGCGTTCTTTAACATCAGGTAAGAACTGGAATGTTCTTCTCCCCGTTCCATCTTCCTCCCAATTCCTCTGCCACAATTCCTCCCCTCTGTTTCTTATTTCCCTCTTATCCTCTACTCTCACACCCATAATATCTGTTATTTTTTCCCTATTCCCTTTTTTTTGCCCAATACCATGCCGCTTGTTCACGTATTTTGATGTCTAACGGGCAGAGCCCCATTATGACTAACAGAGCTCCCCCTGGTGATGTCCTGTAGGCCCCCACTGATCTTAAAATCATATTTCTTTGGACTCTTCTCACTATCATGGCGGGCACGACCCGCGTGAGCCTGTGCGCCCAGACTCCCGAGCCGTAACCCACTACTGAGGTCAAGATGCTGTTGTGATAGAGCTTGATGAGACGAGGGGGGAGATGAAATCGTTTGTGTCCAATGGAAATGAGATTATTTAGTAACTGGAGGGCTCTCTGAGTTACGGCTTCTATGTGTTTTCCAAAGTTCCATCTCTCGTCAATTATAACTCCCAGGTATCGCGCCTCTCGTCGCCGAAGAACTGGTGAGCCATCAATTCTGACCGTGGGATTCCTGATAAGCTGACCTTTTCACAGTAAATATGTAGATTTAGTAGGAGATATTTTCATTTTTGTGTTAAGGCACCATTGGTGCAATTTTTCAATTGCCCTTGCGATCTTTGGCTCGATGTCCTCTCGGCTACGGCCGCCGACCAGTAGGAGGAGGTCATCTGCGTAGGCTATCACCTCTAGCACCTCCTCACTTTGTTGCAGTTCATCTAGTAGTGGTTCCATGTGAATATCCCAGAACAGGGGCCCCAGAACAGAGCCTTGGGGACACCCCTTTGTGATTACTTTGCCGATTCTCCCGCTAGGGGATGATAGCCAAACCTCCCTGTCTTTACAATAGCTCCTCAGACACCCATAAAGCGGCCCTGGACACGTCTAGAACTTAGAACTACTTAAACCTAACTAACCTAGGGACACCACACACATCCATGCCCGAGGCAGGATTCGAACCTGCGACCGTAGCGGTCACGCGGTTCCGGAGTGAAGCGCCTACAGCCGCTCGGCCACTCCGACCGGCGATATGCGTTAGGAAATAAGAGGTTCTTAGAATCTTACCAATGAATCGAAGACTGCCATTTAGTTTACCAGTGATTGAGTGTGTGAGAGCGCCTTATTTCATTATAATCATGTAAGTGGCCCTCGTTGGCTGAGAAGTAAAGTACCACTCTATGAATTCTAAGATGTTAGGTTCCGTCGCTGGTCAATCTTACTATTTTTACGTCATTTACGACTTCTTCCTCCGTTCGTTGAAGTGGGAAACATCCAGCTGCATGGTAGTTCGTAGTTCACATTAAACTGTGAGTCCCTTCTATAATTGGTCGAGTTCATAGGTTGTAGGAAGGCAACTGCGTGTCACCTTCAGTAGGACGATGCCTAGCAAAGCACTGTGGTGTCGAAACCAACCTTCGCTTTGATGCAGGTTTCCCCCTTTTAATTGTATGATATAACTGCTTCCCATTGTGAATCCTCAGTCACATATCCAGAGACTACATTATTTCGCTGGAGTTAATGGGAGTTATCAATCTTTCTTGATGTCAAGACCTGACACTATATTCCAATATTTTGGGTGCGGTAGCACCAGAGAAATTGTTGTAAGCGAAAAATGAGAAATATACAGTATGTATAAGAATAAATAAAAAACAATAGGAAAGAAAAATCAAGAAGAAAGTGCTCGGATTAGAGTGAGTATAAGACAGGAACGCAGTCGTTCTCCATTACTGTTCAATCTGTACATCGAAGAAGCTCTAATGGCAATGAAAGGGAGACTCTAGGGTTAAAATTCAGGGTAGAAGAATACGCTGATGACAATGCTATCCTCAGTACAACGAGACTGAATAACAGGTCGCATTAAATGGAGCATGGGCTGTGGATTGAGGGTAAACCGAAGAAAGTCTAAAGGGAGGTATCAGAAATGAGAGTAGCGAGGAACTTACCGTAAAAATTGTGGACTACGATGTAAAAGACATGAAGGAACTGTGCTACCTTGGAAGCAAAATAATGCGTGATTGACAAAGCAAGGAGGACATAAAAAGCAGACTAGCACAGGCGAAAAGGGCATTCCTGGCCAAAAGAAGTCGACTGGTACCCAACATTGTCCTAATTTAAGGAGGAGATTTATGAATATACGTTTTGGACATGGCATTGCCTGGAAGTGAATCATGTATTTCGAGAAAACTGAAAAAGAAGACAGTCGAAGCTGTTGAGA
Organism: Schistocerca serialis cubense; assembly: GCF_023864345.2. Lineage (NCBI taxonomy): Eukaryota > Metazoa > Arthropoda > Insecta > Orthoptera > Acrididae > Schistocerca > Schistocerca serialis. The sequence goes on from NC_064643.1 coordinate 405,886,575, forward strand.
TGTGGTAGAAGGATGCTGAAATTTAGTAGACTGACAAGGTAAGAAATGAGGGGGAGGGACAGAACGATAAGACATGTGTTGAGTCATCAGGGAATATCTTCCATGGTTCCATGGTGGCTAGGAAGCTTAAGAGCATAAACCTGCAGAGGAAGACACCGGCTGGTGTATGTCCAGTATATTATTGAGGATGTCAGCTGTAAGTGCCTTGATGAGATGAAGAGATTGGCATAGGAGAAGTTGTGAAAGACCGCATCAAACCAGATCAATGAAAAAAATTCTCTTCAGAAGGACACGTAATCTGTAAAGTGTGGAGACTGTAATTAGCGACAATTCCTAGGTCATTAATATGTAATATAGGTACCTAATGTTACATTAGATTACTCACGAGCCGTCGAAAATGCATATGAGAAGCAAAGAATCAGAGAAGGCATTATTCTGTGGAGCACACTTCTGATTATACGAAATCAACAAGAAATTTCTCGGCCTCTTAGTGAAAGATTGAGCACTTTGTCCAATGTTTTCCAGCTGAGTAGATTCAATCGCTGAAATGATATTCTGAAAGGCGTGCAAAGTTCTACGTTTCATTTTAAATGCTTTGAGGCCACATATTTCTTTAGATGTGGAAATCACAGCCTGCCAGATCTGGTAAATTTGGTGTTTGATCCTACTTCAAATCCTTCAGTTATCGCACCCCAGTGATCTACTAACGTTTTTTCTCCCTTTTTTCTCGTTTGTCAAGAAAATATCGGTGTTACGAAACTATTTAGCATTTCAGAAAACACTGATATAGCATTTCTGGCCAACGAAATCCAGTTGACCTTCTCTGGTTCAGGGCCAAAGCTTCCCACAACCTGTTTTGGTTGCTGTTAGGTTTCTGGTTTGAAGTGATGGATCACCATCTACGTATAGTAACAGATCCGAGAACAAAATTTGCTGGTTTCATTACCAAACAGGTTAGTGGATAAAAATAGACAATGTGACCTTTAAAAAGCATAATAAACAAGACTGGAGCTCAAGTAGTCACACAAGACTTACATTATTGTATAAATTGTGCCAACATAAGAAAAAGATTTCGGCGACACCAACGCCGGCTCTTCGTCATAATATGTCATGCGTGACAGGAAATGCTTCACTTCGCGTCAGGACTAAGGTACATAAACGTGCAAAACGAATGCCGCATATACGGATCAAACTATACGAGAGGCTTTCGAAGCCCTTCTCCATTTATTTCAGTGTCTTGCAGTGGCAACTAGCACTCGCACGGCGGACACCGAAGCCTGACAGGTCGACCTTGCCCAGGCCAGGTATTGCTATCTGCGGAGTGCGATCTGCCGCCAATGGCGTCGGGCAGCGCCACGGCCGCGTAATCTGGCAATCTGGCGGCGGCCGCCAGATCAGGTGTGGCCGGCCGGCGGCGGCGGCGGCGGCGGCGGCGGCGGCGGCGCGCGAGGGGCGGGGCGCAGCCTCCCGCCATTGGTCCAGCGCGCCGGCGCGCGCCTCCCTCGGCCACGCCCTCTCCGCCAGGTACCAGCTCCTCTCCGTTCCGCTAAATCCTCGCCAACGCTAAACTGTGGCCCGTGCGCTCAGCATTGGTCGAGGCTGAGACGCTCCGTGTGCAGACAGCGTACCGCACGTGAACATTTGCTTTTGTACTCGTATTTCACTGACTTTTGCATTCAAACACTGCACTTTATACAGGGTGAGGCAGCTAAGACAGTCCTACCCAAATACATCCAGAATGAATTAATATATCGAGGGCCGGTTTTCGCCAAGTTACAGTGAACAATATGGCGAATTTTCTGACGTTTGCAAGTAATTTTTATCGTTTATAGGTGCCGAATTACAGGAGTGACCTTTTCTTTTCGTAATGGTAGACTACTATATATATTTTTTCTATGTTATTTGAAAGAGGCTTCTAAGAGAACTTCAGTGGCATAACATGCATGGGACTTGAAACATTATCAAGGTAACAGCTCAGCAGACCACTGTCCAGCCGTCAGGAGAAAAGATTCCTCAAACGTCTGCCTATTACACCAAATGTAAGCAGACGCCTAACTCAGGTTATCATTCTTGTCTTTATCTGTGAGCTTGAAGCCCATCAGTCTATGTTCTGCTGTTCTAGCAGTCAGATAACTTGCTCGTAAAACCATTAAGACATTCACAACGTATACGACGGCCAAAAAATTGAATACTGTGTATGGCGAATGTCGATAAACTATTAGAGCAGCGGTGAGGTTGTATGCTGAAGAGTACCGAGGTCGTGCCAAGAACTCACGGTCTTTCTTTGCAAAAATTTTTTTAAAAAAATATAGAAAGTGGAAGTTCGAAGAATAAAATACGTCAAGGAAAAAGAACTGATGAGAGAAATGGAACTAACATTCTAGCAGCAGTATCACACAACTCCAATGTCACTAAGAGGCATCGCAAAAGTGCGGAAGGCATCAACCAAACGAGTGTTCTGCGAACTCTATATTCCATTGCATTTCATCCTCTTCACAATTCGCTGCATACACAGCTTCATGGTAATGACTTCCAAGATTGGTTAGAGTTCTTCGAATGTTGTCTGCGAAAAGTGCAAAGCTATGCAATACATCTATGCAAAATTTTGTTTAAGAGAGGAGCACCGTTTACACACTATCGACAAGTCAGTCTTCGCAGTTTGCGGTAATCATCAACTGAAAATCCGCGCTGACTCAAAGAAATGAATAAAAATGGCGCTCAACGTTTCGTGCATCTTTTTTTTAAAACCTGCACTACTCATGCCTCTATTATGACGGGAATCTAAATACACTGAAGTATCTCGAGTTCCTAAGACATGCTGCTGCCACAGTTATTGGAAGACATTCCACTCAAGATAAGGCAATCAGCGTTGTATCGACATAACGGCTGTCCCTCCCATTCCGCACATGTAATGACAGACCCTCTTAAGAGAACATTTGGAGAGCGTTGGAACTGTCATTTAGGAAAGACAAAATGGACTGCATACTCACCAAACCTAACACTTCTGTATTTTTATCTGCGGCGAAAATTAAAACAAGAGGTCTATTGAAAAATACCGACGACTCCCGAGGGCATGAAATGCGTTATAACACGGGCCTGATCAGTCATTGACTCCACATGAAATTCAACTTGCAGTATTGGTTCTCCAGAATCACTTTATAACGTGTAGCAGTTCTCAAGATTTACATTTTGAGCACTTGGTATTATAGGTGTGATAATAAAACGAGCCGTAACTGAGTTACGTGCCTGCTTACACTTGGTAGCCTATAATAGGGCAGACGTTGGCGGAAACTCTTCTCCCGACGTTACCTCGATACTATTTGATGAAGTCCCATACATGTTATGTCTTTGAATGTCTCTTAGAATCTTCTTTCAACTGCCACAGAAAAAGGTTATACAGTTTCATTGGAGAAAAACGAAGTCGGTGTCATAATTCAGCGACTATAATCGACAAAAATTATTTGTGAACATCAGAATATTCACCAAATTGTGTGCTAGATCCTGGCGAAAACCGCACTTCTATATACACTGTTGGCCACCCAAAATGCAACACCGTGAAGGAAACATCCAAATCAGGTGAAATTTGCAACACGTGTTTGCAGCGACGAGAGATGCACATGATTACCATTTCAACGCAGGCGCACATCAAGAGCGCTAGTAGCGCAAGCTGACAGCTCTACGTAAAGGAGGCAAAGGCGGCCGTGTGGACGTACTGGAATTATTCTTTCGCGCGGTTGTTTTGCGTAAGCAGATTCAGTATGCCTCGTAAATGACAGCGAGAGTCTTTCGGTCACGTTTCGGAGTTCGACCGAGGAAATATAGTTGCCTGCACGGATTGCGGATTTCCTTCAAAGAAATCGGTGATCGCATCGGACGCAACCAAGCAACTGAGATGCAGGAAGGAACGACAGACCGACGAGACCGATTGCACCCATCTCGTTGCACCACTATGCCTGATGACAGGCGTATTGTACGCATGCCAGTGATGGATCGCTCTCCCACATCACGAACCATGTCACAACAAATTCGGTCTGTTGTGCAACAATGAAGAGTCTGCGGAGACCATTCGACGTCATTGCAACAGAGTGGACTGTCCGCAAAGCGCCCATTGCCGCATTTACCACTGAGTCAACACCACAGGCGGGCATGGACAACCGAATGGAATGACAGTGCTTCTGCAGATGAATCCCGATCCTGCCTGCACCAACACGATGGCCAGATTAGTCTGGAGACAACATGGAGAGAGACTACTGAACTGTTGCCTTACGCGTAGCCAGACTCTACCTGCACCTGGTATTATGGTTGTTTCGGGTGGTATTGGATTCTATTCACGCGCCGTCCCCCCCCCCCCCCCCCCCCCTCCACAATAGTACGCATAGCCGGTGCACTAATCAGCCAGCGTTACGTCTCTGAAGTGTTGGATTCTGTTGTCCACTCATACATTCAGGGCTTGTGGACGGCCATATTGCATCAGGATAATGTTGACCACAAGTGGCACGGGATATTCAAAACTTCTTCGTCGACAATCTGACTGCAGTGCTGCCTTGGCCTCCCTCTTCCCCCGATCTCTCGCCAGTCTAAAACATCTGGTCGATGATTGCGCAATGACTAGCCCGGGATACAACACCCGCCGCCAAATCAGATCAACATTGTCAATATTTAGAGGCAGCATGGACTGCTATACCAACTGCTATACCTCAGCAACACATTCAGAGCGTCTTTGATTCAACGCCGAGGTGTGCAGCAGGGGTTATAGCCAGAAGTGGTCGCAACACCCAGTACTGATTTCATTACCGACCTCATTTCCCATGGGGCTGTATTTTCAATCGTGTGACCTTTTGTACAAAGTGTTATCTTCCAAAATCAATTTGTCTATGGTACCCCCGGTCGTTCTTCATTCTTGACATATCTGGCGTGGCCTGTCTTAGTTGCCTCACCCTGTATAGTCATGAAGGTGTGTGCCCAGTAAAATTACGACACAAAATCGATCTATTCAGTAATTAACAATATCATTTTGGTTTTTCTAGTTTACAGTGCCGATGTTAGTGAACGGTTCATATGCTGTTAGTAAGCTGGCAGCGGTAACGCGTTAACTGTGGTGATAGTAATGAGAACATAATCTTTGTTCCTACGAAAGCCAAAGTAATGTGTAGCTGTATTTGAAATTACATTTCAGTTTCTAATAATGGCTGCATACCTCTAATTGGATCGTTTATTTATTTAAACGTTGCTTGTGCTTTGCATTTGAGAGTGTCACTTTTGACTTGTACTCGCGACTGTAAAAACGATGTCCATATTTGAAGGTTGACTTCAGTGTAATTGTATCCGCCTAAGGGAAACCTATTTCATAACGGAGAAGAAATTAAGAATAGCTTTTCTGTTACCGATGTACATGACCATCAAAGTTATTAATAATTTTAGGCTTATTTGAGATGGGAAATCGTGAGGTATGGAACTTCGAAGCAATAATTGTACCTGTAAATGCAGTAAGGTTAAACTTGTGCATTTGCAGGTACAATTATTGCTTCGAAATTCCATACCTCACGATTTCCAATTTCAATACCATGAGATGCACATGAGCCTCAAAAGCACTGTATGTCCCAGAGCCATGCTGAAACATTACATAAAATCGTTCCATTTCAGTGACGAAATGCTCAAAAAATTATTGGAAAGCCATCAGTTTTAACGCATGAGCTTGGAGAGATTCTCGTTCAATATATTTTTGGCATGGAGAAGAGTTTTTATGGTCTTCCTGTTGAAAATTTGTCTATGAAGAATAATTTGCCCAATCTGATTCGTAAATTAAACAAAAATCTGCTCAAAAGTGGAATAGCTGCTCTGCAAATACATCCCAGTTCCATGTCTGCCATGGATCGAATCCACGGGTTGACAAGAAAGATTTGGCTGCATTTTATTCCAGCCTAAATCTGAGCTGAGCGAAATTAATTACGACGCGACCAGAATTTCTAACGTGAACGAGGCAGGACTTCCAGTTGTACAGCATAAGACTAAGGGGAATTATCACATCTAAGGATAAAGAGCAAGTGCATTACCTTTCTTGTTTTGAACTGTCATTATATGCACGTCGGCAGTTGGACAGTATGTCCCGCCAATGCTCGTATTTCAACGAGAAAGGTGACAGCTAGAGCTGGACGATGGTTGTAAGGAGACGAGGCATGGAACAACGAGGAAGCTTCAAATGGGAAAGACGACAGCTAACGGCAATATGACACTTGCTGCTTAGCTGAAACCAGCACAGTCAAGGGAACTCCGTAAAAACTGCTCTTCCGAGAAAAAGAACCTTTTAACAGTCTTCAAGAGATTCAGAACAGGATGTTTCCAATGTGTCAAAAAACGATGAACATTCTGACGATGTGGGCTATCATCTCTGCGGTAAGACATTCTCTAGCGATACCACAGAAAATAAATGATTTAAATGAACTGGCTGTTTCGATTGGCGTAATGAGATCCATCCACCCACATGTGAGACAAAGCGCTTTCTCTGTAACTTTTATGTGGATCAGTGACGAGAGCTTTGAGGTATTTTTCCTCAGTCATTGAAGTCAGTGTTCGTGTAAACAAAATACCTTATAAACATATGAAACTAAAAAATTTACGCCTTTTTTAACATTAGCCTTCAGCAGAACTTAGAGGACGAAATAAAGGGCACTTTCTAAGAACATGAAATGTGAACAGGAAATTTTATTGGTTTTATCTTGTTAGCATTAACCACTATCAATCTGTGATTACGCTTTTGTAATTCAGACCCATAAAATTTTATCATGTATATGTCTGTACTATTACATTTTAAATATTAAATATCAACTGACTAGCAACATGGCAATGTATGTGCTTTGGCACTAAAAATGAAAGAACTCAACTTCTCCAGGACGTAGATTAGACCGAAGAACATGGTTTGTTATTTTGTGCTGATAGGAGACACCTCTAATATAGCAAGTACTAAATATTGGTGTCAGCAGCCTAGATTCGACTCCGTGTAATGTTTACATGATGCAATGTTAGTTAATAGACAGTGCTACACGTGTTGTGCATCATACCAAATTTAATAATCCACACACACTTTAACCCAGGCTGCTTGCCATATCAGACCAATTGTGTGATTGGATTGAAGAGTTCCTCGATAACAAAACGCAGCATATCATTCTCAATGGAGAGAAGTCTTCTGAAGTAGCAGTGATTTCAGGCGTGCCGCAGGAGAGTGTCATAGGACCGTTGCTATTCACAATATAAATAAATGACCTTGTGGATGACATCGGAAGTTCACTGAGGCTTTTTGCAGATGATGCTGTGGTGTATCGAGAGGTTGTAACAATGGAAAATCGGATTGAAATGCAGGAGGATCTGCAGCGAATTGACGCATGGTGCAGGGAATGGCAATTGAATCTCAATGTAGACAAGTGTAATGTGCTGCGAATACATAGAAAGATAGATCCCTTATCATTTAGCTTCAAAATAGCAGGTCGGCAACTGGAAGCAGTTAATTCCATAAATTATCTGGGAATACGCATTAGGAGTGATTTAAAATGGAATGATCATATAAAGTTGATCGTCGGTAAAGCAGATGCCAGACTGAGATTCATTGGAAGAATCCTAAGGAAATGCAATCTGAAAACAAAGGAAGTAGGTTACAGTACGCTTGTTCGCCCACTGCTTGAATACTGCTCAGCAGTGTGGGATCCGTACCAGATAGGGTTGATAGAAGAGATAGAGAAGATCCAACGGAGAGCAGCGCGCTTCGCTACAGTATCATTTAGTAATCGCGAACGCGTTACGGTGATGATAGATAAACTCCAGTGGAAGACTCTGCAGGAGAGACGCTCAGTAGCTCGGTACGGGCTTTTGTTAAAGTTTCGAGAACATACCTTCACCGAAGAGTCAAGCAATATATTACTCCCTCTTACGTATATCTCGCGAAGAGACCATGAGGATAAAATCAGAGAGATTAGAGCCCACACAGAAGCATACCGGCAATCCTTCTTTCCACGAACAATACGACACTGGAATAGAAGGGAGAACCGATAGAGGTATTCAGGGTACCCTCCGCCACACACCGTCAGGTGGCTTGCGGAGTATGGATGTAGATGTAGATGTAGAATACAACGCTGAAACACACAGGGGTCACAATAACAACAGTTGTATGACTGCTGTTAAACGCAAACGCAGCCACTGTGGTCAGAAGAAAATATTCAACTTTTATCGGTATGCTGGTAGAAATCTATAGCAACACACGTATTTCTACAGATGCACTTGAGAATGGGCCATGCTCAAAGCTAGTGGTGTAGAATAAACTAATTTAGAATACAGCCCGGTGTAATAACGTCCTTCTTCAAATTTATCAAGGCTCTGATGCCCACCCAGAAGCAAACGATCGACTTCCTGCAAAAGTCGAGGACTCCCTCATTTAGCCGGCCGCGGTGGTCTAGCGGTTCAGGCGCTCAGTCCGGAACCGCGCGACTACTACGGTCGCAGGTTCGAATCCTGCCTCGGGCATGGATGTGTGTGATGTCCTTACGTTGGTTAGGTTTAAGTAGTTCTAAGTTCTAGGGGACTGAAGACCACAGAGGTTAAGTCCCATAGTGCTCAGAGCCATTTGACTCCCTCATTTCAGATGTGATGCCCAATACTCTCAAATAGTTAATGAATAATGAATGATGAGCGACAAAACAATTGCAGGGTAGTATTAAAAGAGACAGTATGAGCAAGCTACAAGTAACAGTTTTCCAAGGACCAAGTGAGTTTAATTACTTCATTTGAGGGACGTTTCTGCTTACAGATGCGAGGACATGTTATCATTTCGATAACGATTAAACTATTTCGGCAAGGAAATAGTCAGCCACTGAATACGACATGAAAATGCAATGTTTCCAAAGCGTAAAAGTTGTGACGACGTGGTACAACACGACGCTCGTCTCTCTCTAGTGTACATAGTGCATGTAAACAGAGATGCGGAACTCCCTAGGTATATGAACGTAAGGTCTACAGCCAAAACATCGCTTAGTGCTTGGAAATAGTGGAAGATTCCTATTTGAAGCAAACAGACAGCAGAAATTATCCGACTGCGGCTGCTGTTTCATAGCTCACTGTCAATTTAGGACACCCCAAACCTTTAGGGTAAATGTGCGGTGCTTACCGAGCGGCCCCGGCACGAATCCGCACGGTGGTTTAGTGTCGAGGTCCGGTGTGCCGGCCAGCCTGTGGGCGGTTTTCAAGGCGGTTTTCCATCTCCCTCGGCGAATGCGGGCTGGTTCCCCTTATTCCGCCTCAGTTACACTTTGGCGGCGATTGCTGCCCAAACACAGTTTCTACGTACGCGTATCCCATAATTACTCTACCACGCACAAACATTTGGGGTCACACTCGTCTGGTATGAGACATTCCCGAAAGCAGGGAGGGGGTGGGGGTGTATTTGATCTCTGGTACCTACAACATCTAATGAACTGAAAAGATGTGAGATAGTGTGATAGCAAAATAAAGAATCTTCGTCGCTGCAGCAAATCCCTTCAGTGTTGCCTTCTTTCTTTTTTGGCCTCTTTTTTCCGCAGTTCTACATATACAAGTTGCATTAAAAACTTTAGCAACTGTAATAAGAATCTTATTAACACCAGACGCATGTCGATTTATTTTAAAGTATCTTCAGTGGGCACTGTAACAATACGGTTTTTTCTCTCATAATTTTGTTTGTTTTGACCATTAACAGTTCTCATGTTTTACTTAATACTTCCCGTCAGGTTCCACTGCAACACGAACGTATCTTATATAGACACCTTTTATTAACCTGACACGTCCCACATCATTATGAAGTGTCGTATTCATGAGCTGTGGAACAAGTACTAATCTAATCTAATCTGCACTTATAGCCCTAACATCCTGTACAATGAAAGTGAGACATAATTCGTTCGAGAATGTAGTAAGTACAGTATCCATGGGCATTCAAGCACATGTTCATGTTTCTGGCGACGGATCAATACAACAGGGAATGCTGTTAATGGTGTGGTGTAACCTTTGCAACCTAGTGGAAACAGGAGTCAATGTTCATCACAGCCAATGTCCTGCATACTCCCTTCTCTGTATTACAGATTACACGCGGCTGTCCAATTTTTGTACTTTTAATGCGGAGCATGTGAGGGGCCAAAGCTGAATTCTGTAGCATCAAGCAGAACTCAAAAATATCTAATTAATCACCAACTTGGCGTTTTCCGACCATGCCCCTTCACAGTAGTAGCTCGTTGGTCGTGGAGTTCGTCTGTCTTGATGGGATGCTGAATGAATCTTAGTAGTGAGTGACTTAAGGCACTCAGTGACACAAACAGAAAAGTCAAATTCAGTTCACGGATGCCAAAAGCTTTAATTAAACGGCATGAATTAGGAGGCAAAGCCATAAGCCGCTTATAAGCGATATAATAAAAGTTAAATTGCAGTTCATACATAATACAGTTCACACAGTTAACAAGTTAATACTTGTTCATAAAACTTTATATAAATCACTTGACAAAAATTACTCGCTATGTACACATTGTGCCCTGCATTGCTCGCAGAGCAGTGGTGTATTAATGTTAAATAATCGGTCCGCAAATAACACGTTATGCGGCCTTGCATACACCGAACTGTGCAGCCGCTGCTAGCCGCGTGCTCACTCGACACACTTCCTAGCACTCGACTATAGCCAAGCCGAAGGACTTCCCCCGCCGCCGTTGCCGCACCAAAGTTGCATGAAATGCTTCGTCTACTGTTAATGAAAAGGTCTGAATAAAGAACATGATAGCTTACATTTGAGGATCCCTGTTACAACGGTCTATCACAAACCTGAACTATAATAAAGAGATTTTAATAAATGAAAATATGTCTGCCTCTCGCTCCATCTGTTACATCTCACGACAGCTAACATTATTCTTTCCAATTAAGAAAAAGAATCCAAGATGGTGGCACTAGCCTAGCTGTGGCTCGTGACCGCCACTCCCCCCTCGCCAGGCAGTCAGAACGCAGTATTAAAAGTAGGCAATCAGATGTGTAAAAATGGTCTTTCTGTTGGTTCAACAAAAAATGATGCTGCCAGTTAATTCCCTGTCTCTACTATGATTTTCTTATACAAATCTTCTGCAACTCCGTCATAATCTTCCACAACATACTTATTTTCTCCTTCTCCAACTCCAATGTCTCCACCTATTCCTTTCATAAACACACAGTCTTTTTTAGTTTCATTTCCTTCGTCTTGGGTATATTTTTTAAGAAAGAATAGCTCCATCAAACTACACTGAGGTGTCAAAACTAATGGGATAGCGATATGTACATTTACAAATGTTGGTAGTTTTGCTTACATAAGGTATAAAAGGGCGGGGCATTGCCACAGCTGTCATTTGTACCCAGGTAATTAATGTGCAAAACTTTCCTACGTGACCACGACTGCACGAAGGGAATTAACAGACTGAATGCGGTATGGCAGTTGGAGCTAGACGCATGGGTATTCCATTTTGGAAATCGTTAGGGAATTCAGAATTCTGAGACCTCAGTATTAAGAGTATGGCGAGAATATGAAATTTCATGCATTACCTCTCATTACGGACAACTCAGTGGCCCATGGCCTTCACTTAACGACGGAGAGCAGCGGCGTTTGCGTAGAGTTCTCAGTGCCAACAAACAAGCAGCACTGCGTAAAATAACCACAAAAATCAATGCCGGACGTACGACGAACGTATCCGTTAGAACAGTGAGGTGAAATTTGGTGCTAATAGGCTATGGCAGCAGGCGACTGCCGCAAGGGCCTTTGCTAACAGACGACATTCCCCGCAGCGCCTCTCCTCTAGGCTTGTGACCATATCGGTTGGAGTGTTGGCGACTGGAAACCATGGCCTGATCGGATGAGCCCCGATTTCAGTTGGAAAGAGCTGATGGTAAAGTTCGAGTGTGACGCAGACTCCACGAAGCCATGGACCCAAGTTTTCAACAAGGCACTATGCAAGCTGGTGGTGCCTCCCCATAACGGTGTGGACTGTGTTTACATGAAACAGATTGGGTCCTCTGGTCCAACTGAATCGATTATTGACTGGAAATGATTATGTTCGGCTGCTTAGAGACCATTTGCAGCCATTCATGGACTTCATGTTCCCAAACAACGACACAATTTTAATGGACGACAGTGCGCAGTGTCAGAGAGCCACAATAGTTCGCGATTGGTTTGAAGAACGTTCTGGGCAATTCGAGCGAATGATATGGCCACCCAGATCGCCCGACCTGAATCCCATCGAACTTTTGTGAGATATAATAGAGAGAGCAGTTAGCGCACAAAATCCTGCACAGGCAACACTTCCACAGTTATGATCGGCTACAAGGCAACATGTCTCACTATCTCTGCACGTTACTTCCAACGAGTTGTTGAGTCAATGCCACGTCGAGCTGATGCACTACGCCGGGCAAAGGCGGTCCGCTACGATATTAGGACGTATCCCACGACTCCTGTGTATGTAGTGATTGAGAAACGGATTGAAATACATTTTCCAGTACAGACAGCTGCAGCAACGCCAGTTTACTACAGATTGCGTCGGTATTCCAACACCTGACTTTTGAGCTAATCCTTCGTCTCATGGAACTGAGGGGCATGTTGACAGCTGTGTTGCAGAATCAAAAACTGAACAAATTACAAGCAAACCTCTCTATTTGTACCAATGCTCACATGTAGTGATCGCTTTTTTACCTGTCAGAAAACGCCTGGAAACTGGTGGCTTTTCACACGACACAAGAAATCCCTGGGAATTCTCTGCCTCGCTAGTTGTCGATTCTTGGGCATCCCCCTCACAACTGATTGTTAACTCAGCTGGTGAATACCACTGAATACTATTATGTACAATATTTCCACATCTGCCTCATCATCACCACTACCACCACCATCATCTGACTTGCTGCCATCGATAAGTCTCAACTTACAATTCCATTTACCATTTAATCAAACACCCATTTATGTTCAATCTTTTAACTTTTAACCATTTAACAATTTAAGTGTTTGCTATATGATCGACCACTATTTAACAGTTTAACCATTTAACCGTTTACTCTTTTCATTTACGATTTTTAAAAAGAATAAATATATTGCACAGGCTTAAAACACTATTATAAGAAATTCGTTCCTTATGCATATGCATAAGAAAACTGGAAATGAATCTGACAAAACAGAAACTGGAGTATATGACGTAAACAATTGCCGTAACGGAAGGATATAAACTGCTGCTCGAAAAACAAGAAGTATTGCAGATATGCAAGTAAGGCTTACATATTACTTTAAAAACAGTTTATACAAAAATCTGGGCACGACTAGGAAATAAAAAATCAGCATTTACCGTAAATAGGAATGGAAAGTTGCCATGCGTTGAGTACTCAAAGAAATCAACGAATCCATAGTCATTCATTATGTTAAAGGATAGTACCCAACCATCATATTACTGCACTTGGCCTCCCGTGGCCATTATCGAAAACATGCCGTGGCATTACAGTAAAACAAGTCCAGTGGTGACTAAGGAAAACGCATCACGTTGTGAATGCTTTCAGATCAGTTGAAGATGTACTATCAACTATTTCTGCGTGTCCTCCTGAAAATCACGATAACAGCTCACGATAAGCCGACCGAAGCGCCCTCACTCCCAGGTGCGATAATATTGTGGCCGACAAATACATGAAAAATCGATCCCATTTGGCTGTTCGCAGAATTTCAAACCAACAAAATAACATGTACCAACCATTCAACTGATAAAACAGAAAACTTTACATTCTATCCGGAAATTAGACAAGGAAGTGCAGGAAAGGGACTGTTAATGTACGCCCAAGAAGATGCGTCACTCTTTAACAATAGCGTAATTCAAGAAATAAAAGACAAAATTAAAATTCCCAGATGCCCTCAGCTAGAAATGAAAAATAATCACGTTGAATTATTTTCAAAACATTTTTATTTATTTATATTATATACAAACCGCAGGAAATCCGTATGAGTGAGGCACTCAGACATTGCACAGAATTACAGAGAAAATGACTCCATCAAGATGATGTATCGTATGTTGATATGAGATTACAACAAGCACCGTGAAAGAAAGATAAAGTAGTAACGTGTCTGAAAAAAATATTTTTTTTTCCTGAATAATGTTGGTCATCCTGTCAACCGACTATCATTCATGGCGGTGAATACAGCCCGGAAGTAGCAGTCTTCTGTATTTAAGAAGCGTGGTACGAGCTATCTTGTCACTTTTTGTTTGGATCTTGAGAGTCAGCGTGGTTGTTATAAGCAAATCCACAGCATACTTCACAATTAATTGCATTTTTCACTGATTCTGCTGACACACCATTGATTACACAGCATCAAGGTAAACCCTACTTTGCATCACACAGTTGTTGAATGAAACCATGTATTCGGGTAATGACATTCAACGCTGGCCGGAGTGGCCGAGCGGTTCTAGGCGCCACAGTCTGGAACCGCGGTCGCAGGTTCGAATCCTGCCTCGGGCATGGATGTGTGTGATGTCACTAGGTTAGTTAGGTTTAAGTAGTTCTAAGTTCTAGGGGACTGATGACCTCAGAAGTTGAGTCCCATAGTGCTCAGAGCCATTTGAACCAACCAATGACATTGAACCTATAAACTGACCATCATTGTCCTACGATTATTCATATTTTTTATGCTCCAGATGACTATAAAATATATGTGGAAGACAGAGGAAACTACGGGGAGCGCAGGATTTTTGAAAAAGGTGAAATAAGCTGTTGCTACACGTTTACCGGCTAACAACGCCGCTGAATATTTTAAAATACCTCGTAGCACACTGCAAATTAGAGTAAAGAATAGAAATGAATCGGATCCGAGATCAGGATGGAAATGTGCACGCAATGTAATTCTGCCGACAGTCCAGTTACCACAATGACCTCTGCACGAGTTAAAAAGAATGGCATGCAGTGGTCGAGAATCTCCACACACACCAATAGTCAATGTTAAGTGACGCTTAAGCTGGCGTTGAAGAAATTATGAATTGAACCGAAAGAAGTGAGGAGTTCTGCATGTCACCATTTCCCCTACATTCAGATTAAAATGACCTGACCAAATAAGCTTCTGCTCCCTAGACTAAGGAGATACCAGACAACTTTTCTTTCAGAAGGGAATTCTCTTGCTGGGATAATTAACTTGATTAATGAAGGAAACTGGAGTAAACTAAAGACCAATAATAAACAGCGTACTGTATAAGTTATATTTTTAATGAAACACAGAAGAGCGAAGTCATCCTGTCACAAAAGTGGGACTTTGACAGCTCACAATTTTTTACTGTACAGAAATCCGCAAGCTAGCTGTGAGCCGGATGAAATGTACATAAAAAGAAAGAGAATCACATGAGAAACAATTACAACTTGTCCAGACCCTCGAAAGAGTATTGATCAGAAAAAAGAAGATGAATTAGCCATAATCGCCTAATACAAGTACACAGATGGGGGCTGAAAGATAAAGCTTACTGTTCTCGTGGACAAAAGTCCGTATTTGCATCTTAATAATGGACGAAATAGCTACGGGCGTTCTACCACGAATGTCTTGAGTGAAGCTGAGTGGAACGACACATGGTCACTTCCAATATGGTGGAAGCCAAACGTATGTATCGCAAAAGTTGCTACTGCTACCACGCTATTGCTGGTTAGTAAGTGATGGCTACTAAGAACTACAACAAATTGAGGCTGTGAGCGCATCTCTCAGCTGTTTGCTTCTTCGGACACAGCACAGCAATGTGCTTCCTCTGACAGAAAAATTTACCTGTAGCCAACCTGACTGGAGTGGCAATGACGACGGCTGCTGCGGCTTTCAGACAATGGATTATTTGGGGTTTTCAACGTGCAGGGTGGTGAATCTGTGATGGCACCAGTTCTCTGACAGCGGGCTGGGTCAGTGTCTCTACACGCCACAGGTGCCGTGGCTTGAATTTGAAAGTAACAGCCCAGAAATTTGTCGAATATCGCCGTTTTGTGTATTTCATGAATTTAATGATTGGTGATCATGAAAACTGCACCACCCCCGCCATTCGGTAGTCCTCTACTTATGCAAGTGGTTTTAGATGGCTGGAGAGAACTGATTCTAACATACAGGATGTTTCCAAATTTAACAGACAGACTTCGAGGAGCTGTAGAATGTTCTTGGGGAACAACATGAGGATAGGAACCCATGTCCAGAAACGTCACCCAACGATGGTACAGAGCGTCGAAGTTACACTCCTGGAAATTGAAATAAGAACACCGTGAATTCATTGTCCCAGGAAGGGGAAACTTTATTGACACATTCCTGGGGTCAGATACATCACATGATCACACTGACAGAACCACAGGCACATACACACAGGCAACAGAGCATGCACAATGTCGGCACTAGTACAGTGTATATCCACCTTTCGCAGCAATGCAGGCTGCTATTCTCCCATGGAGACGATCGTAGAGATGCTGGATGTAGTCCTGTGGAACGGCTTGCCATGCCATTTCCACCTGGCGCCTCAGTTGGACCAGCGTTCTTGCTGGACGTGCAGACCGCGTGAGACGACGCTTCATCCAGTCCCAAACATGCTCAATGGGGGACAGATCCGGAGATCTTGCTGGCCAGGGTAGTTGACTTACACCTTCTAGAGCACGTTGGGTGGCACGGGATACATGCGGACGTGCATTGTCCTGTTGGAACAGCAAGTTCCCTTGCCGGTCTAGGAATGGTAGAACGATGGGTTCGATGACGGTTTGGATGTACCGTGCACTATTCAGTGTCCCCTCGACGATCACCAGTGGTGTACGGCCAGTGTAGGAGATCGCTCCCCACACCATGATGCTGGGTGTTGGCCCTGTGTGCCTCGGTCGTATGCAGTCCTGATTGTGGCGCTCACCTGCACGGCGCCAAACACGCATACGACCATCATTGGCACCAAGGCAGAAGCGACTCTCATCGCTGAAGACGACACGTCTCCATTCGTCCCTCCATTCACGCCTGTCGCGGCACCACTGGAGGCGGGCTGCACGATGTTGGGGCGTGAGCGGAAGACGGCCTAACGGTGTGCGGGACCGTAGCCCAGCTTCATGGAGACGGTTGCGAATGGTCCTCGCCGATACCCCAGGAGCAACAGTGTCCCTAATTTGCTGGGAAGTGGCGGTGCGGTCCCCTACGGCACTGCGTAGGATCCTACGGTCTTGGCGTGCATCCGTGCGTCGCTGCGGTCCGGTCCCAGGTCGACGGGCACGTGCACCTTCCGCCGACCACTGGCGACAACATCGATGTACTGTGGAGACCTCACGCCCCACGTGTTGAGCAATTCGGCGGTACGTCCACCCGGCCTCCCGCATGCCCACTATACGCCCTCGCTCAAAGTCCGTCAACTGCACATACGGTTCACGTCCACGCTGTCGCGGCATGCTACCAGTGTTAAAGACTGCGATGGAGCTCCGTATGCCTCGGCAAACTGGCTGACACTGACGGCGGCGGTGCACAAATGCTGCGCAGCTAGCGCCATTCGACGGCCAACACCGCGGTTCCTGGTGTGTCTGCTGTGCCGTGCGTGTGATCATTGCTTGTACAGCCCTCTCGCAGTGTCCGGAGCAAGTATGGTGGGTCTGACACACCGGTGTCAATGTGTTCTTTTTTCCATTTCCAGGAGTGTACATGCCCCGGCGCCTGCCGCTAGGCAGCAGGCGTGACATTGTACGCGAACAGACCGCGGGCAGAACGTCTCACAATGTGCCTTTCAGCAATCTGGACGTTAGACGGTGCTGAACGCGGGCACGCCTGTCAGACCAACACTGTAGACATCGCTAATAGAGACAGCGCCAGAGGGGAACCACAGACGTATGCAGTAGGAACACAGCGCTCAGTCGATAGTTTGTCGCGTGCTTGTGTGCCGCATCGTGGAAACGTTCGCCTGGGCCGAGCAGCGCGACATGCAATCCGTCTATGGTGAGGCATGCCGCTATGTGTGCGGAATGTTACTCATCTATAGTCAACGACATCCCAATAGGCGTCAGCCACATCACTCCACGTTTGCGGCCATTCATCGGCGTCTGGGTGAAACTGGTGGTTTCACAGAGCATCGATACGGCAGATGCTGCGCGCGAAGTGTACGCGTGCCACTATTTCCGGAGGATGCACTAGGAAGTTTCGACGCAGACCCATCCGAAAGCACCCGTGCTGTGGCACACGTAACACAAAACTCACACTCAGCGGCTTGGCAGGTGCTGCATGAGAATGGAAGGCATCCATTCAGTCTTCAGAAGAAACAGATGCTGTTGGCCCACGATTTTGCTCCGCGTGTGGCGTTCAGGCAGTGATTCCCGCAGCTTTGCGCCAGGAAACCGTATTACCTTGCGTATGCGGTTGTTCACTGATAGGGGGTCCTTCATCCGTGAGGGTGTGTTCAACACCCACAGTTGCCATGTGCTGGTGGAGGCGAATCCCCACGCCACCCACGAACGAGGTGGCGTGGAGAAGTTCACCACCATTATATGGGCTGGCACTGCCCACGATTACTTGACGGCCCGTAGCATGCTTCCTCCTCGACTCACAGGCGGCAGCTACAAAGTTTTTATCCAGGCAGTGCTTCCGAAATTAGTGGAGGTGCCACTTGCAGTCCGTCGACATAAGTGGGTCTAGCACGATGGGGCACCCACACACTACAGTCGGACTGCCAGAACTCAGATGGAAAGGATGTTTGGGGTCGCTGGATTCGCTGAGGTGTCCCTGTAACGTGGCCGCCTCGGTCATCTGATCTCAACGAGCTGGACTTCTTCCTGTGAAGCCATCTGAAGAAAGTTGTGCACGAAATCCCTATGGGGTCAGCGGAAGATCTAGTGACGAGGCTGCATGTTGCGTGAGAGAGTGTTCGCACCGAGCCCGGAATCTTTGAGCGAATGCGGCAGTCAATCTTCATAGACACATATCGGGCATGCTGCTACGCTGGAGGCAGGCACTTTTAGCGCCTACCATAATTTTAGTTAATTCTTAAGTGGTGGAAGCATTGTGAACTGATAAACTAAGTTAAACAAGTGAAGAAAACAGTCTCGA
Source organism: Schistocerca serialis cubense (assembly GCF_023864345.2). NCBI lineage: Eukaryota > Metazoa > Arthropoda > Insecta > Orthoptera > Acrididae > Schistocerca > Schistocerca serialis. Next base: position 405,905,632 of record NC_064643.1, read on the forward strand.
TCACACTCGAACATTTAGTTTTTAACGTTTGTTTCATATGTTGTTTACCTTTTACAATGTAACTACGACGCCTTGTACCGTCGTTGGATGACGTTTCCGGACATGGGTTCATCTCATTTTGTTCCTCAAGACACCTTCTACATCTCCTTGAAGTTTGTCGGTGTAGTTTTGAAATACCCTGTGTAAACAAGCAAATTAAGTTCATTGACTTCTTAACTAATTGATTTTGTGCCGTTGCCTACTACCTCTGATCTCATAACTGGGTAATAGATATAACTCTGTGATTGGAAATGTCGTTCTACTTTCATTCAACTCTCTTTCTTTGTAACGGGACTGGATTGGACAGCTGCTGTATACGTCTCCAAACCGAGTTTACATTTCTTTCTCTTTTCGACGAATACTTCTTAATTCTTTCTTCTCTTCCTTTCCTCTTTTTCTCTCTTACATCGTTAGCTAAGTGTTACTTCTTAGACTGTTCTGTTTAAGCGGGATTTATCAGACCGAATGCCTTTCAGGATATACGGGATTGCCTTTACTTCTCCACATATTATCCTTTCCTGAAATTATGAGAGTGTCTCGCTGAACTGGAAATGGAAACAGACATCATACACTTGGCTGTCGAACTGTAGTGGAGCTTCCAGTGAGTATTTACCACATTTTAACCAGCAATGATTGTGGCATTTCTTCTCCCAAGGTCTGGTCAGACGGTGAACTTACTATGTTGGACCCCGCTTATTCCATAATCGTCTTTAATTTCATGCCTTCCTAACTTCTAACTCACGTGTTCTGGTTCGTTTATGTACCATTCCTTATAATATCTCAAACTTCTTATGTTTGGAGTAGTCCTAATTTCCTCTACACTTTTTCATGTTTGTAGCTATTGTCGCGCAGTGAATAAATTTACTACGCGGCGTTCCTTAGTGCGTGTCAGAAATGTGTGTGTTTGATGTCTGCTGGCTATACGAATCAACTAGAGTTATCCTACTCATAGGGGAAACTTCCAATCGCACCCCCTCAGATTTAGTGGTGGATAGCCCAGTGCATAACACGTCAGAAACTGACCACAGATCAAGCATGAAAACAGGAAAACGGTGTACTGAAGCGCGAAGAAAAAAGCAAAATAGAAGCAATGAATGGTCCAAGGAGAAGTGTAATATAGAGCAGTGTGGAAGAGCAGTGTCGTCTAGGTTGAGTGGTCACGCTGTTGGATTGCTAAGAGGGCGAGCCGTGTTTGAAGCTCCTTTGTGCCAATTTTTTTCTTTCCGCTGTATTCAAATTTGTGTCGGTGTCGTAGTGTAAGGAAGGGACCTATAATGAAAGTTGATTTTGCACAACTACTTTATTAGCAGCCAAAAGGAGGTGGCTTTCAAATGGGAACCGCAAACCTTTGATCACAGGGCGACAAGTCAATCGAATCCCCCACAGGATAACACGTCTTGTGTGTCATACACGGCACCAAGGACAATACGCGTGTCATATGATAGGCATCTCTTATCGACGCACCTAATTTGTACACCTGGTGAGAATGAGACATGCCTCCTTGCCCGATTTAGGTATTCGTTTGAAAGTAAATGTGATCACTCCCAAGGAAATTATGAAAACATAATAGTCTGTCACATAAGCTGCAACAAATGAATTCAACAGTTTCACTATCACACAGTTTCCATATGCTGTGTCAAAACATACGTTTTTAAAGTTCTTGAAGTTGTGTTCCATTTTGAAAGTTTTTACTCCTGAATTCCTGTGTTGTAACGTAGTTCACACCCGTTTACTTAACGTTTTCTTTTATGTGAGACGTCTATGTGCTATCTCTCATCACATTTACTTGCGACGGTAATTTATTCTTACCGCATGACTCATAGTCTATAACAAATGTATAGTATGGCAACTGCCAAGACTACAGAAAGAGAACAAACATTTCAGTGACCAGACGCCGGCCTAAGTGGCCGCGCAGTTAAAGGCGCTGCAGTCTGGAACCGCAAGACCGCTACGGTCGCAGGTTCGAATCCTGCCTCGGGCATGGATGTTTGTGATGTCCTTAGGTTAGTTAGGTTTAACTAGTTCTAAGTTCTAGGGGACTAATGACCTCAGCAGTTGAGTCCCATAGTGCTCAGAGCCATTTTTTTTGACCAGACGAACAGTTCATAAAAACAATAAATACATATAAATGGCACGAGAGTATTTTGAACATGGCTCTTCCGCTTTGTAGTCCAACACCGTTGGATTTGTTGCATTTGTTAAGCTTGAACCGTTCACTGTTTCGATTTTGCTTCTTTTCACAGTTCAGTACAATTTCTTCCTGTTTTTATGCTTGATATGTTTTAGTTTTTGAGGGGCTATCCACCTGACCATCTTAACACTAAATCTAAAGGTGGTGTGATGAAAAGTTTCCCTTGTCAGCAGAGCACTTCAGAATCACAGATCGATAGTACTTGAGTTTGAGGAGGGTGGGGGTACTTTCGTTATTGCGACAGTTACGCACAAATGCGTGATGGCAGTCAACTGAAAGGTGTCTTCTGGCGTGAGAGAGCCTCATGCTGTTTCCAGTCTTGCTAGTTACAGAGCCCCTTGCGGACACCCTCCGGTGCTCCTGTGCTCTCCCCCCTCCCAGACACATGTCATTTTTAGCAGTTTCCGCAACTTCGGTAACAGAGGTTCTCTCTCTCTCTCTCTCTCTCTCTCTCTCTCTCTCTCTCACTCTCTCTCTCTCTCTTGCTTCAGCTAGCAGAACTTCCAGTGACAATACTCCATTTTATTTTTATTTATTTCTCGTATCTGGAACATATGTATTCCACGCAGTTGTGACAACATTACATTATTTCACATTAAATTACAAAGCATGGCCACTGCCAATGCATTTTCTGTTGCTTAATGAAGTTCATCTTCTGTACAGGAACGTCGACACAGTCGGCACTGAAGCATATGATGAACGGTCTGGTCTTCTCCACAGACACAATGAACCTCACCTTCATCAGTGCAGCCCCGTCTGGCCAAATTGACATTTAATCTGTCAACTCCGGTCTATTCGGGGACTTCCAAGTCATCCATTCCTCATCATACCCTGTACAGAAAGTCTCAGAAACTCTTTTCCAGCCAGGGGACAGGTAGATCGTAGCCTTCCACAGTTGCAACCCAGCTTTTTCAGCAATGATTCTAAGTGCCGTCGATGTGCTAAGGAAACTCCCCCTTAACTTCACTTATTGTGGGTCCAATTCATGCCCATACAGATGATGGGCTCTCTCCTACTCCACTGTCTTATTTTCCTCATTCGCAGCTATTTCTCTTCGAAAAGGAATCGGTGGTATTTCAGCGAGGCAGCAAAGCCATTCGATTGGAGTGGATTTCAAGCAACATGTTATGATTCTACAGGTGTCGTTGGGAGTTATGTCCACCAGTTTGACATGTGTTGAATTATACCATACAGAAAATGCATACTCTGCTGCAGAATAGCATAATGCCACTGCACAAGTTCATATAGTTTCAGGCTGGATACTCCACTGTGCTCCAGCCAGTTTGCGCAGAAGATTGTTTCTAATGGAAACTTTTATCTCACAGATCATGCAGTGATACTTGAAAGTAAGAGATCTATCAAATGTCACTCCTAGATTTTATGAATTTAAATCTTAAACAAACAGAGCACAATACCCATATTATTACCAGACCATAAGTAAATTAGGTTGACAGCTCAAATTTGCAACCATATCATGTTGCAGACTCATATGACCTTGGTAACTGCTTTGCAACAACTTGTAAAATTATATACTTAGCGATACAAATATTAGGGCAGGACTTGACTAATGAGTGGCTTAACGTTTCTCATGTTTTATATGTGTACCTCAGTACCAGCCAAAGGTCTATAACAATACATGATAGGTCACTTAGGACCTTCTCCAATCCGTAAGGGGCATCATACAAAAAAAGAGAACTTTGGTATTTTCTTTTCGTTCGGGCCAGACTAGCGGTGATTAAATACCAGTACCAACTCTCCTTCTTTGATCATATGTTTCTGTTTCTTGAGGTACTGGTGTGCTGTCCTTTCCTCAAAGCTTCCTTCTTCTTGATTCTCCGCAACGCAATTACTAATTTGGCTTACAGGTCAATTTTAGGGCAGGGGGTCACCTTGCCACTTCCCTTAGTGATGTGATGAAGGGCCTATCTCATATCCGTTCGGCCAGGGAATAACTGATACTGTCATGGATCAGATTGTTGATGATTTCTTCGAACTGAGGAATATATTCTGCCCTTTTAGACTGTTTCGCAGAACAATATATTCTAACCAGCTTCCCTGCTTCTCTGAAACATCTTCCAATCGCATTTGTTGCCATGCAATAGATACTTGACCTATGGATCGTGACTCCGCGCTGCAGCATCTCATTCATCCAGGCACAAGAGATGAACTGAGGACCGTTGCCTGTCAAGACACTGTTTGGGTTGCTGAACGTTTCGATGTAACGATGCAGGTACCTCATCAGAACGACCGCTGAAGTCGTTCTTATTGGGTAAAACATCATGTGTTTTGTCCAGTGAGTAATAACTATCGTTACCCGACAGCCTAAAAGGTACTTTCGTAACCCATACAAACTCCAAACAATGGCCAACAGCTCCTTGTCAGTCACAGTGCATCTTCTCATGGAACCGCGCAACAGATTAGCCCATGCTGCTCTTGTTCTTTCTTACCCTGTTCCAGTTACAGTTTTGAATCGATACGTAGAAAGTGTCCAAGACGAGGAAAAATCACTTACGAAAGTCTGGTTGGTGGAATGAAATCTTCGGCGCTAGCGAGTCGTCAAGAGCTTGAAACTCGCGGTCGTGCTTGTCAGACCAGTTGGACGCGATGTCCTTCTTTATCAGTCTTGTCAGGTGGACACCATTTCTGGCTTAATCGTTCATACATTCTCCCAAGAACGACTTCCACTGTCGCTTGTTTTTGGATGAGAGAAATTGGTGGATGGCATTAAAGTTTTTCCTCACCTACATACATGCCTCGGTTGTTCAAAAGATGACCTAGAAATTTTACATTGTAATAGGCAAACCTGCGTTTTCCTAGTATAAGGGTCATACAAGCACAAACCACTGATCGTAATACTTCTTCCAAACTACCACAGTATTCTTCAAAACTCTAAGATTACTGGGTCATCGACGTTCAGCGTGATATACCTGTGGAAAAGTAGTGGGACAAAGCGAGTATTGCTCCACTTTTTAGTGCAGGTTGCCTACATCAGGGGCAAGCATACATTCAGGGGCAAACCTGTTGTTATGCTCAATGCCAGCCCTCAAACTGTTGTCCTCTTTTGTTTGACAAGTTCCTAACCTAATATTCTACACCATTTTTCATCTCAAATTGATCTGCAAATTAATTAAATTGTGGAGGGTGACTGATTTATGACCTTAAGCTATTAGTCTGCTAAGTGGTTTACGACTCCCTGGTCATTGCCTTATGGCCCCCTGTCGATCCTTCCTTCTGAGAAACCTCCTCACCCCTCCCATTTATCCTACTCCTCTCCCACCTCACCCTCGCCAATACAAGCACAACTCTTATATCAAATTCATTGGCTAATAAATTAAATCAATAAATTAACTAACCCCTTCCCCTCTGGTAAATCCACCAACCTTCCCCTCCCACCCATCCCCACCATGAAAATGAAGGGTCTGTGTTGGAGATGAGGTATCTCACAATAGGAAATTCAATTACATAGCAAAGGATATAAGGTTTATTTGTAAAATTCAAATCACAGGGGTTTAACTCTCTTGCTCATCATTCTCCACTGTTTGGGAAGATACAGATCTTGTAAAATACATAAAAAAGTAGTAATTAAATCGATCATTTATTTTTGTTCTGATCATGCAAGGAATACTATCAACATAATTCACTGCAGGGCATTGGATGCCCACACACTGACCACTTTGCCAGGCCAGCCACATCACGTATTCCTACAAATGCAGGCTGCACTAACCCACTCAGGCCCCATGACCAATATCAGCTGTACCATGTGCAAGCCGTCTTGTGTGATGCACAGACCAGGTGTTGCGCTAATCCCGGAACATAGCATCGGGTGCCAGCAACCCTTTGATATTTGATACCCAATAAATTCCTGTCAAAACACATATGCTCTCCATCCCCCCCCCCCCTCTCTCTCTCTCTCTCTCTCTCTCTCTGTCTCTCTCTCTCTCTCTCTCTCAAGGGGATGACAAGAGTTAAATATATCGCTCAAACTCTCATGACTACCTTACAATGATCCTTCTTCATAATAAAAACAGATTTTCCACAATATATCTCAGGTCTTGTATGCACCAACATCTGAGAACACAAGCACCTTCTATGACTGCACCGTTTCCACAAAGCATATCAGGTCAAAAAATCCAACCACTTGCACTGGCCATGCTGGCAGCTGCACTCCCATCCCCCAGCATCCACACACCTGCCATATTGCACACTCAGGTGGAGTCGGGAGAGACTGTAACCAGTCAAATGATCAACTTACATGAGGGGAATACTCGTCCAGAGCAAACACACATCATTTTGAATCTTCTCATGCAACACACACGTCCACTTCTGTCGCCGCTCAAGCAGTGCACTGGTCACTTCACCGCACCAACTGCCATGTGCAAGAGCAGAACCGACAGCGCATTCTTTGTAAATAATCCGCAACTTCTGGTTGACTGAAACTTCGTACTCACCCGTTCCATCCATGATACAAGCACAGACACAAAGAAAACAGAGCAAATGCATTGCAAATGTAGAATATGTGGTTGCAGGGGACTCGATGCATTCGAGTGCACTGCTATCCTCCACCGTCCAACCAGAAAAATAGTGCATTTGCTAGAGATGTTGACAACTGTACTACATTAACAATCCATTTTAGAATACATGACGAGAATTGACATGAAATCGATAAAAATCACGAACATTGACGGAAAATATGTATAGATTGACGGGAAAATACGCCAAAATTCGGGGAAATTGAGGGGGAATGAGGGATTACTTGTATGTCTTCTGTTTGTGGCACCAAAATTCTTGTACATGGAAATTAATATGTAACAGCAAGATGAATACAAGAAAAAGTTGACATGGAAGCACCAGGAACCATTTTTCATTGAAAGTGATAAGACGACTGGAATACAATACTGAACGTGTACAATCACCAAATGTAGAGTAATAAATTTATATAGTATGGATCACATGCCTAGGTGTGACACCAAAGGCATCAGCAGGCAGCTTATAGATTTTTATATAATATCCTTATCTAAAGAGTGTTGAATTACTAGCTGGGGGACTGCAGTATACAATTATAGAATGGATCACTGTTCAGGTGTTTTAAACCCTAAGAAACAGTATGCACCATGTGCTTCCCTGTACTTTCCACCAATCGCAACCATATGGTGTCAGCTAAGAAATACCTTACAGAGCAGTTGCTGAACGGTTTTTTAACAATATTCTACTGTATGTCTGCTAAGATAAGAGTGATACATGCAAGTTGTCTACAGCCTTTGATGCTTTCCTTGAAAACAGAACCCTCTACCTCTAAGCTGACATGAACCTGCGTTGATGGATGACAGAAAGTAGATGGAGTGAATAGTTGAGAGGGGTTGTGATGAGGTATCATTTAATGGTAGACTGATGATGTATTCTAGAGACAGGTAGATGTTGCTGCAGGCAATTTATGACGCATTTAACTATTTTTTTCCATTGTTCTCTCAGGGTGCATCAGTTGTGTGGTATAAGTTGCAGTTGACTTGTATACAACTGCATGTTCTGTGTGTGGCTCAGAGCGCTATCTACCTGCAACAGGTAACAGCAAACGTCTCCATAGCACAGGGCTTCCAACAAAAGTATGATCAATCATGTCAATCGATGGAAAACCTGTTTCACCACTAGATGAACAAAGACGTATGCTAGGTACTGCATTTCTCAGCCATGTCTTGGACATAAATCGAGTCTTCAGTTTCATAACTGCAGTGATTCCAAGTTTGTGACAGGTGTTTCTGAGGTTCTGCAAGCCCTGTCTGTAGATTTGCTTCACAGTTGTCCTCTTTATGGAGTTAGTGCAGCGTGGCTTATAATTTCACATGTCAAACACCACTGCTATGAGTTTGTCTGTTTCCTTGAAAGAGGACTTTTGCGTCACTGACGATCATTTTAGTGGACTGATGTGAGCATAGTATAATTTCTGAACCAAAATTTGATGTGAACAGTGGGCGCCACACATGCAGAAAGCTATACTGTGCATGTATCAGAAAGAATCTAAGTTTTTCTTTGGTGTTGAAGGAAGTAGTTTTATTATCTTAAAGTTTGTCACCATAGTGAGTGTCCGCCCCAATAGCTGAGTGGTTAGTGTGACGGACTGCCATCCTACAGGCCCAGGTTCGATTCCCGGCTGGGTCGGGGATTTCGATTCCCGGCTGGGTCAGGGATTTTCTCCACTCAGGGACTGGGTGTTGTGTTGTCTTCATCATCATTTCATCCCCATCCTGCACCCAGGTTCGATTCCCGGCTGGGTCAGGGATTTTCTCCACTCAGGGACTGGGTGATGTGTTGTCTTCATCATCATTTCATTCCCATCCTGCGCGCAGGTCGCCCAATATGGCGTCGAATGTAACAAGACCTGCACCAAGGCAGACGGACCTGCCCTGTAGGGGGCCTCCTGGCCAATGATGCCAAATGCACATTTCCATTTACCATAGTGAGTGGGATAAAAAACTTGCAGGGTGGATGCATGTCACATGTTGGACATATCTCTCCTGCATTGCAGTATCTGCACAACTAATATTTTGGAAACCACCTGGTTTTAACAATATAGTATGTTTAAGTGCAGAATCAGTAGCCTTAGGAGTGCCTGTGTGTATGATCTATGATCATTTCTCTCTGGCTGATACCTTCCTGGTACGACCACAGACACTAGAACAATACCTCACAATTGATAGCACAGCTGGTTTACATAATATGCTTCAAACTCCACCCGTCTGGAGCTACAACATGCATAAACAATGTGTTTCTTCTTAACCATCTGCTGCATCATCACAACACTCTCATATCTACTATACAGCGATAAGGGGTGCTAAATTCTTCGACATGCAAGCATCTGGATTGATCTTTTGCACTTGGATGGGTGCCTGAGTAAGACTGGTGCATAACCGCCTTCACTGAACAGCAGTTATGGACTCAGCTCGCTCTGTTCCTTCACAAGATGTGGAATCTAGTGGGTATAGTACCCTGTTATTTCTAGTTGATGATGTTTGGTGTGTGTGGCGCTCATCTACATGGTCATCTGCTCTACTTCTAGTCTGCTGCAAATTAAATTGGTGACAGTGTTGTAGGGAGGGTTGCCCAAAGACAATGTGGGAAGAACTTTCAATCTCCAACTTTATCCTGTTAATGTGAGAATGTGACTCCTATCCACATACAGAAAGATGGGCAATCATAATCATAGAGTTTGCACTATGATCGAAGAGCTAGAAATATGTATGTAACCTACCTCCATCAGTATAAGAAGCTGTCTGGTATACTTTGGTGTATATGTTCAAGAATTAACAATGAATGGGTATACTGCACTGTCATCTGTCTACATTCACAATCTAGTATATGGTACATGCAAAGTAGTGGAGGAGGTTTAGCGATGACGCAAAAATTGGGAAGGATGCTGCCATTTCATTAGTCCCCACTGAAATTATGGAAAAACTGGCAAAACTGCTAAAATTGATTACACTGTCAATCTTGGTGCTTATTACAGTACATTGTCCCATATCGAAAGTGCCTTTTCCATCCTGTCTGTCCACTGGTATGCTGTCGATTACCACATAATGATTGACTGACACCACTTGTTTGAAATGGAGAGAGTCTTGGGAGGAGCGACACCTTCTGGGGATTGCCAGCACTAAAAAAGTTATAGTGTCATGGCTGCAATATATGGAATCAATGCTCTTGGTCTCCTTGAAATGGAAAACCTAGAAAATTGCTACCACATCACTGTGAAAGATGAGATTAAATGTAGAGGCCATCACCTTTGTGCTGCTGTTTGGAAACACTCCACAATACCGCAAACTCTCCCACTTTCCATTTATTGTGAAGTTCTCCACATTTCTGTCAATAAGAAACGCCGCCTCTGTCTTTTCTTTCAAACATCTTGTGTGGGTGTGGGAGCAGCGTATTTTACACGATGTGATGTCCAGCTGTCTGTGAGAGCAAATTGATCAAAAGGTGTTAATATCGGTTTAGCACCTGACACAGACCTCAAAGTAATGGTAGAAAATCAAAATGTATGGTGGCATACAAAGCTGTAGTCATACACTGTTTGGACATGTTACAGGAGATTAAAATTAATCAATCTGCTTATGGAAGAACAACATAGGGACCCTCTCTTGCAACTGATGGTCTATGGGATATGTCCTCATACAGTACAGGCGACGAAACTTTACACTGGTCTGTGTAAGCGACTTCGATCAGTGTCCACCTGCTCCAATGGAACAATATCTGTATATTTAATAGGCTCAGTACATTTTTTCAACGTCAGCACGCAAATGATATTTGTTTTCGATGTATCAGATCAGAGGCACGTCATAATATCTTACCGACTTCCCTACCTGGTGACATTAGTGAAATTTTTATAGTTTGTAGCATTTCCACATTGGATGGTACAAAATAACAAGGATAGAGAGAATGTTTGGGTAACATACATGAGTGTACTCTGAGGGATGCAGACCTCTTTCAGACTGCAGTAGCTGCATGCAGTTTGGAAATGTACCACAATGCAGTATCAAAATCTTTGTACTTCTTCCAGTTCGCATATGATGTGGAATGTTCCTAATTTTCCCGATAAGGAACACCACTGTAATTGCTGATACCATCTTTTCTACTAGCACGTGTTGCAGGAGAAAGCTTCGTTTTGGTGCTGGCCTTACACATTGTACACAATTGACGTAGGTATGACAATATTTTCTTATTTCCACCGAGTTGTCAAAACACTGTCATATCACATTAACTCAGCTGACACTGTTTCTCCATGGGATGCAGAAGGTGGCAGATAGAGTACTCTGCAACTTCTGCCCAGTTCCGACTTAAATTGGCAGAAACACATGAACAAAGCTGCAGGGAGGGCGGAGCAGATACTGAGGAACAGTTACAAGGTGCAGAGACACTGTCTAAAAACGCACTGGAGTTCTGCTGTATGGTGTCCTTAGCAGAAAGATGCGAAAAAGGTGACTCGTTTTGACTTATGAGACTGCCATGAATATGATTTACCAGTGGCTGTAATGATTAAGCGACATCTCCATAGAATTCAACGCCAATATGTGGTTGAGTGGAGAGACTTAGTTCCAAATTGCTGACCAGAAAGGGTAACACTATAGATCTGAAAATATGGTGTACTGGTCATAGGATTTTGTACATTTCTTACAAGTTCAATCTAGTATTGCATTTTGTAAGTGATTCATCACATAGCACACCATCTACTGTGTATGATCATCCTCAATCAAGCGTCATCCCTCCCACCTATAACTCTGTGGATATATTGCAGAACCTCTATTACACTGTCTACGTGGCGTTGGGACAAAATTCATTACAAATACTGTTTGTTAGCGTGGGAAAAATCTAGCAGCGGCAAATATCGTCTAAGTGTCACGTTCCATAGCCGAATCACTTTCTAAGTTCAGTGAGAAGGGTGATTTTATTACGAGCTTACACAGCTGGTGACTTGCACCCACACTTTCGGTCTGTTAATACACACTCCAGCAGTCGCCGTCTTTATTCAATGTCGCGATATTTGTCTGGAAGATCACTTAATTTGGAAGCAATACCATACCTCGATTTATCGAGCATGTATACTTTTCAACATGGATATCGTAAGTGACCGCTGTGTATGCCTGTAGAACCAAGACTGCTTTTATGCAGCATGACAGTGACACATTTGTTGTGATTGTGTTTTTAATAGTATAGTCCTTACGTGAAATGTTTGTTTGCCTAAGGTATAATCCTTCTGCCATCAGCTTCAAATGTTGGTTCTCAATAGTGTTCCTCGAAAAGAACATCATCTTCCCTCCAGGGATTCCCATTTGAGGTACCTGGCGAGTGTTACCTGTCTGCTGAGAAAAAAAAATTACTCACCATGCAAATTCAGTCATGGTAAATTTAATTAATTAGCCTAGCAATTTGACATCAATGATGTGCCGTCTGGCTGGTGGAAGTGATGGCTAGGTTATCACAGATATGATTCCGGAGTTGGATCGGTAATCAGGTGTTTATCTGTTGCACTGAGGTATTTTAGCAAAATTCCAGTCTCCCACCCACACAGGGAGAGATGACAATAGTAATGAAATCAGATGTATTACCGAATTTGTAAAGTGATACATACTGTAAACCTGATATTTACAGCTTCTCTGTGTTGTTACTTAAAGAGACTTTGTAAGAAGCAAAGCATTTGGTTACTTTCAGGGAGTTCGAAAGTGAGGAGTAATCCTGTAACAGTGGTAGATCTTAGCACTCTGTCATCATCCCATTTCGGATATCTTAAACGGAGAAACATATGTCAGGACTGCAGCTACAGTTGGTCCGAATTGCACCGCATTGTGCCACAGCTGGCAGCATAGGTGGGCATGAGGCCAGGTTGCGGATTAGTTGCAGATTAGTTACAAAGAATGTGCAGACCTTACTGCTCTTGCCCATGGCAGCAGGGCCTGGCAAAGCGACCAGTGTTCCAGGTGGGCAGTGACAGAAGCAGACGTGTATGTTGCTTGAGAAGTTTCAAAACGATAGATGCTTCCACTGGACGATTATTCCCCTCATGTACATTGATTGGTTGACTGTTTGGCGACTATTTCTTCCAACCCCATCTGAATGTATGCATGTGTATGCTGGGGGATGGGCGAGCAGCCCCCAGCCAAGACAGGGCTACCCAGTGGTAAAAGGATTGAGCACTCTTCGCAGTCGTTTGTGTGTGTGTGTGTGTGTGTGTGTGTGTGTGTGTGTGTGTGTGTGTGTGTGTGTACGATCAGTTGGATTTTTTCGCCTGATATGTTTTGTAGAAACGTTGCAGTCGAAGAGAGTGCTTGTGTTCTCAGATGTCAGTGCATACAAGACATCAGATATATTTAACAATATGATCCATTTGTGGCGAAAATTTCATTACTTGATTTGCATAATGTTTGCATGTGGTATTCTGACGTTGAAAATATGTTTTTTATTACGAAGAAGGATCATTCTAAGGTGGTGGTGAGTGTTTTAAGCAATCTATTTGAGTCCTGTAAATTGTTAAACAACTAATTTCATAGGGTAGTGCAAATGGACTATTTCTTTCTATTTTTGATATCAAAATTGCGTCAACTCTCCCTTTGTCCCCAGCATTAGCCAACAGGAACACTGTATTCAGAGGAGAGATGAAAACATATGTCTGTATGTTTGGAGGGGGAGGGGGAGTGTGAGAGGGAGAGGGGGAGGGGAGGAGTGAGAGAGGGAGAGGATGTATTCCGACAGGAATTTCTCAGGTATCAAATATCAAAGTGTTCCCACCATCTGATGCTTTGTTTGGGGATTAGTGCGAGATCCGGTCTGTACGTCACACGAGGCAGTTGGCGTGTGGCGCAGCTGACAGTCTTCATGAAGCCTGAGTGGATATAGCGCAGTCTACACATGCAGAATATGTGATGCATCCAGCCCGGGGGAAGCAGTCGTGTTGTGGGCACACAATGCCTTGTGGTCAGAGCGAAAGATTTTTAACAGTGTAATTATATGCAGTGAGTTTTGTTGATGGTTTTCCTTGTGTGACTGGGATAAAAAAAGCAATCGATTTAATTACTTCTTTTCGATGTATATTGCAAGACCTGCATCTTCCCAAACAGCAGAGAATGATGGGCAAGAGAGATCCAAGCCCTGCGATTTGAATTTCATAAATAAACAGTATATCCTTTGCTATGTAATTGAATTTCCTGTCGTGAGATCCCTCTTCTCCAGCACAGACCCTCCACTTTCCAGGTGGGGGTGGGAGGGAAGAGCTAGGCGATTTACCAGAGGGAGAAGGGTTAGTTAATTTGTAGATTTAATTTATTAGTCAATTAATTTGACATCAAAGATTTGCTTGTATTGACAAGAGGGAGGGGGGAGGGTTGGAGGTTTCTATATGGGCAGAAGGAGGGGAAATGAAAGTGGTGGAGAGGTTTCTCAGAGGGAAGGATTATCACCACTAGGGGTCATAAACCACTTAGCAGAACAGTAGGCTCTGGTCATAAATCAATCAACTGTCACAATTTAATTTAATCTGCATATCAGTTTAACATCAAAAGTTTCATAGAACAATAGGTTAAGAATTTGTCAGTCAAAAGAGAACAATAGGTTAAGGGGTGACATGGAGCAGAACAATACGTTTGCCCCTGAATGTATGCTTGCCCCCGAATGTATGATTGCCTCTTATGTAGGTAACCCACACTAACGAAGTGGGGTAATATTCTCTTTGTCCCACTACTGAGAGATCTGGATCAAAGACTGTATCTAGTGTGCATATGAACTTTGCCACACTAATATTTAAGCCGAACTGGTGTATTCATAATTCTTTCCATTGACTAGTAGAGTCGTATATTTCATGCATTCCTCCAAAAGAAGATTCTGCCAACACAAAACAGTCATATGTAATGTGGTAATGTATCTTGCTACCTCGAAACGCGCCAAAAGGTCTTCAATAGCGTCTGATCAGTACCGTTCTGTGATCAGAATCTGATTTCGACAAGAAGTGTCGAAAACCAATCAGATAGTAACCCCTGATTTATTTAAGGATAGTACTACATTGTTCAGTAAGCTGTTTGGCCTTTTCCACTACTGCCCATTGCATCAACAGCTCAGTCTCTTTCTCAACTGTCTTACATGTTGATAATGCGGAGGAGAATAAAATCATTCTCCTTTCTTCACTCAGAGGTGAGAGGTATACGTTAACAGTCTTTCTAGTCTGTCTTGAAAAATATATGCATAAGGCCGCAGTTCTGTGAACAAAACATCGTGCTGCTCCTGAGACTCAGTATTTACTTCTCATATCCTTCTCTCCAGTTCGCCCTCCTATGAGCGGAGGGTAAGGAGCGTCGGTTCATGGTGACAGAAGCTTCTATCTTGCTGACTGAAAGCTTGCCCCTCACGTCCGACGCCGCCCATGGAGGGGCGCGAATACTTAACCGACAGGACGCCCTCTCTCCTCCCATGTACTGCCAGCTCGCAAAAGGTAGAGTCTTCTCCGTTGACACAGACGCTGACCTCATTCCTTTCACAATTAATAACGAGAGGCTGCTGATACCATTAAACTCTCTAAGTTAACCGGCCCTTGAGAACGTCAGAAAGTATCTTTGACAAGGGAACCGTCGTAGTGAAAGTCCACAATGAATAGTTAAGTGCAGCACTTACAATCTTGTAAGTGCTGCACTTTACTCTCAATTTTCGACATTCATTGCGAAAAATTTGATATTACATGAGTCGATAAGAAACATGAAATATGCTTTGACCAGATCTGCTTTCACCTTACCTCCTGTGATGATCTATGACCGAAACTGGTACACATAGGCCGGCCGAAGTGGCCGTGCGGTTAAAGGCGCTGCAGTCTGGAACCGCACGACCGCTACGGTCACAGGTTCGAATCCTGCCTCGGGCATGGATGTTTGTGATGTCCTTATATTAGTTAGGTTTAACTAGTTCTAAGTTCTAGGGGACTAATGACCTCAGCAGTTGAGTCCCATAGTGTTCAGAGCCATTTGATCCATTTTTTTGGTACACATATAGGTTTATAATAAACAGCTAATGGCTAATAATGATTCTTCTCACATTCAAAGGCCCGCTGTTGGCGCACGTTGCAGAGGCTTGGCATGCGTGGCAGTGACCACCGGAGGAAGTGAGTGCGGTGCCGCTGTTCAGACTCCCTGTCCTGTTCTGGGCGGGGCGACTTGATGGGGCCTTCCAGGTAGGGGAGTCTGCCTGCGGGGGTCTACTGACTGCAACATTCCCGTACTGAACTGATTCACTTCCTGTTCAATCGTGACACTTTAAAACTCACAACCTATTTTATTATAATTTACACTTGTTGTTTGAACGACATAATGTAATTTGTAATATTAGAAGCCAAGATTGCTCGATGTGAAATACTTTATTTCGTGACCAGTTTCGACAGTAATTAGCTCTCCTCTTCAGATACTCAGATCGCCAAGAAATGTAAGTACACACCCATTTCGTCGACATACTGAGAACATGCTCCAATTACAATAACAGAGCTCCACAGTGGTTTCCTAAATGTATATAACGTGCTAAATAAAATATCCGTAGCACCAAGAAGGAGGGCAGGATAAAAAATAGGTACAACTCTTACGATGATGTGTCGACGCGACATCTATACTGATTTTATTAGTTAGTTTCTACTCTCATTCTATGAACTGCACAGGAATATCAGCTACTCCTGTTCTGAATTCTTCTAACTGCCCCTCATTCGAGTCAACTTTGGTTTCGACAGCACTCAACAACTAATTGTCGCCGAAATTACAGTGTTTGCTTCTCCCGCCCATTTGCTGGGCAACTCTAGTGTCGCCTTCTGCCCATCAATCTGACCAGCAGGAGTTACTATTTGATCGTCTACTGTACGCAATTTTGTGTTAACGTTAGTCAACGCTTCCTTATTCTCTGAATGACTCCTGTCATACACTTCACCTCCCTTCTGAAAAACTTGAGCCTGAGCTTTGATCTGACGAGACTTTGTGGCCGGAGAGCGAATTTCTAACTGCCTGTCTTTGTTGCTCAGTCTTTGCCGTCAATTAATGATTTATTTTATGTTGCATCCTTTCCATTTATTTATTTTATTTTGACGAAATGTCTTTTTGTGATTCTATAATTTTTGACAAGGTAGCGTTTTGTGCTTCCAACTGTCGTAATAATTCTCCCTTTAATGCTATAGCACTCTGCGGTTGCATCATACACTCCTGGAAATTGAAATAAGAACACCGTGAATTCATTGTCCCAGGAACGGGAAACTTTATTGACACATTCCTGGGGTCAGATACATCACATGATCACACTGACAGAACCACAGGCACATACACACAGGCAACAGAGCATGCACAATGTCGGCACTAGTACAGTGTATATCCACCTTTCGCAGCAATGCAGGCTGCTATTCACCCATGGAGACGATCGTAGAGATGCTGGATGTAGTCCTGTGGAACGGCTTGCCATGCCATTTCCACCTGGCGCCTCAGTTGGACTAGCGTTCGTGCTGGACGTGCAGACCGCGTGAGACGACGCTTCATCCAGTCCCAAACATGCTCAATGGGGGACAGATCCGGAGATCTTGCTGGCCAGGGTACTTGACTTACACCTTCTAGAGCACGTTGGGTGGCACGGGATACATGCGGACGTGCATTGTCCTGTTGGAACAGCAAGTTCCCTTGCCGGTCTAGGAATGGTAGAACGATGGGTTCGATGACGGTTTGGATGTACCGTGCACTATTCAGTGTCCCCTCGACGATCACCAGTGGTGTACGGCCAGTGTAGGAGATCGCTCCCCACACCATGATGCCGGGTGTTGGCCCTGTGTGCCTCGGTCGTATGCAGTCCTGATTGTGGCGCTCACCTGCACGGCGCCAAACACGCATACGACCATCATTGGCACCAAGGCAGAAGCGACTCTCATCGCTGAAGACGACACGTCTCCATTCGTCCCTCCATTCACGCCTGTCGCGACACCACTGGAGGCGGGCTGCACGATGTTGGGGCGTGAGCGGAAGACGGCCTAACGGTGTGCGGGACCGTAGCCCAGCTTCATGGAGACGGTTGCGAATGGTCCTCGCCGATACCCCAGGAGCAACAGTGTCCCTAATTTGCTGGGAAGTGGCGGTGCGGTCCCCCACGGCACTGCGTAGGATCCTACGGTCTTGGCGTGCATCCGTGCGTCGCTGCGGTCCGGTCCCAGGTCGACGGGCACGTGCACCTTCCGCCGACCACTGGCGACAACATCGATGTACTGTGGAGACCTCACGCCCCACGTGTTGAGCAATTCGGCGGTACGTCCACCCGGCCTCCCGCATGCCCACTATACGCCCTCGCTCAAAGTCCGTCAACTGCACATACGGTTCACGTCCACGCTGTCGCGGCATGCTACCAGTGTTAAAGACTGCGATGGAGCTCCGTATGCCACGGCAAACTGGCTGACACTGACGGCGGCGGTGCACAAATGCTGCGCAGCTAGCGCCATTCGACGGCCAACACCGCGGTTCCTGGTGTGTCCGCTGTGCCGTGCGTGTGATCATTGCTTGTACAGCCCTCTCGCAGAGTCCGGAGCAAGTACGGTGGGTCTGACACACCGGTGTCAATGTGTTCTTTTTTCCATTTCCAGGAGTGTAGTTATGGACTGCGAAAACGTATCTTGCATTTCGCTAGCAACAATAGATGGTTGCGATGTGGTACTCGTCTTTTGATTATCTGCATCTGCATACGGCGGTGCTGATGTCCGCCGGGCGCTGGTTTCTTGTCGTCAGCGTGCTGTAACTCATAGGCGTCGGCATCAGCAGTGGCGGCGATGGCGGTGGCGGCATTGGGGGCAGTGGTGGCAGTGTGCATCTCTCAGCTGAGCGGCGTGCCGGCTCTGGCCGGTGAGAAAGGTTCTGGCGTGTCCTCGGCTGGCCTAAACTCTAGAACGCTGGAACGCAAGACAACAAGCCATGTTGACATTATTACAGGTAGTGGTACTCACCTTTCCTACGACACGAGTTTCTCAGTAAGTGGTGGGGTGCGAAGAGACACCTTCTGGGAGTTCAACTGCTCCTCTAAACTGTCCACAAAACCACTTTCCGTCTTCAAAAACGTGGCTATTATCTTGCTGCTGGGAACGATCGGAAATGAACACTCTCTATTGTCAAAGAAAACGATACAGGGAAGACGGTCGTCACCCACAGTACTGGAAGAGGCTAGCAAGAAACAGGTTGAACCCCTGTCTACCCATAACATTCTACGAAGCGTACTCAAAGATATACCGTTATACGTCAGGTTGCTTCAAAATTGTTGTGAGTGGCTCGCTTTCAGGGCTGTACCACGCGTTGGCATTTAATGAATTCTCTTTAACTGTCCTTGTCATGATCGCTAGGGCTGTAGATGTTGTGAATTGATATGTAAGAATTAAGTAGGTCTGCGTGACACCATTTTCCCTACTGTCAGATTAAAATGATCTCATCTGATAATCTTCTCCTCTCTGGACTATGGAGCCATCAGAAGACTTTTCTTACAGAAGGGAACTCTTTTGCTCGGGTAATGAACTTAATTAATGAGAGGAACAAGTTTAGACTACAGAGACGTACAACATAGGGAACTGTAATTAGATAAGTTATAGTACTGATAAAATACAAAAATGCGAGGAAGTCTTGAGGCAAAAAGTGGAATACGCCAGACCATAATTTTGGACTACGCGGCGAATTGCAAGTTAGCTGTGGATCAATCAAATGTACATATGAAGAAATATAATAACATCAGAAACAACGATAATTTCTTCACTCCCTAGAGAGACTACTGATCAGGAAAACAGAGATAAAACTTGGGAATTTAGAGTTAGGAACGTAATTAATTAGTCATGAGTAATCTCGTCATGTGAGCACACAGACAGGGGCTGAATGACAAAGATTACTGCTCTAACATTGGTGGAACCTGTGACGTTACCTGTCACTGGATTTCTTAAATACAGTAAATTAAAATCTGAGTCTCCATGAGCTAGATGATGCCACAAATCCATACACAGTAATGAATCTTATCGATTACAACGATGAATTGTATTGGTCGCAGACCATTCGAAGAGATTTGTTGCTGCTACAGGTGCTACGTTTCGCGTGTTAATAAATACGTAGAAACGTTAATTCAGAGTATTGGTTTATTGGTAAACACCGTTCACAGAAATGACAGTTCTCAAGATCCACGATAACAAAACGTCGAGCATGTTGTAGCAGTGTTCCCAACTTAATTTTGGCACTTCATCACGGAATATACACGAATTGTAAGTCACACGATCTACCATTATGACATTTCATTTTGAACTCCCATTGACATCTGTCACAAATCTATTTAACGACCTGTCTCCTTCTCCAGTTTAGGGGTGTGAGGTCACGAAAACAGAGTATAAATATGTACTTCTTAGTAGAAGTAAGGAGCCTGGTGGCAAGCACCATTTTAATTTTTAATACTAATAACGCGAAAGAGTTTGTCAGTTGTGATACCACAACAACAATTTATATTAACAAACGAAGATACAAACAATCTGTCACTGAGCAACAGTTATTTTGAACTGTTCGCCAAAGTGAAATTTATGGAGCCACTGCAGCGATTACTTTTGTTAAAATTAACATATACTGATTAATAAATAAACTTATGAGCACTAGCCCAGAAACTGTTATTATTATTTAAAAAAGCACCAGCGACGAACTACGTGCACTACCCCACTGCAGCAATTACTTTTTGTTAAATAACGTACGCTGAATATTAAACACTTTAAAATATTGAAATGTTAAAAATATTAAATTATTGAGACATTTCTCAAGGTGCAATTTATGGGCACTAACTGACAACAATTACTCTTTCCTGAAAAGAATGTGTTGAACTTTCAACTATCTTACAGACAGTCCACTGGAATAGTTGCCTTCAAAGAACGAACCGCTTTACTCACCCTCTGCAAACTGCCCGACCGTTAACGGTGTATGACATTCTTGACAAGAAGCAAAATTCAATTCCATTTACGAACGCTAACCCTGGGGCAGCTACTACCAAAGTAGTAACAGTTTTATACAGTGCTTATCAAATTAATTAACCACTATAAGCAGATACTAGCACGTATTCTCTAACTAGAGACATACATTCAAATGGATTTACGAGCGCTAACACTCGATGATAACTACTGCCAAATAGAAACGGTCTGTACTAGTCGTTCCAATGAACTTTTCGGCCACTAACACACTGTGACATCTATTCTTTATCTTGCAAGAGATGTTCAAATACATTTACGTGCGCTGGCACACTGTAGCAGTTACTGTCGAAACAGATACAGCCTTATGCCGGCTATTCAGATAAAATTTTCAGCCACTAACACACTGTGACATCTATTGTTTAACTTGTAAGAAATGTTCAAAGACATTTAAGTACGCTAACACACTGTGGTAGTTACTCACAAACCGACACAGTTTTGAGTGGCTGTTCAAATAAAATCTTCGGACACTAAACACTAGAACAGTTACTAAATCAAAATCAATGAGACAAACCAAGGAAGAACCATGGGAAGCCCCCGAACCTTGCCATCAGCTTTCAACTGGACAGTGATAGATACGTAGCTCTGTATATCACCCGCTGTCCTCGGCTCATAGCAGGTTGTACCAGGGTTCTGCCGCATCAACCAAATTCCACTTCACGACTGTGACGGCCACCGTCGCTTCCTCTCTGGCGCTTCGCATACCAGCGCCCAATAGATAGCGTGTTGTATTTCAAATCGGCGGGCCCTTGCGCCGTCGCTCGCACACGCGACTGCTTCCACTGCCTGTCGCCAACCAACTACTCCTCGCGCCACTCACTGGCGTTATGGCCACGGCCCGTTTCTAGCCGTCGGGGCAAATCCCTCTGATGCGCGTCGATACTAGCGACGTAGCGACGGACAAGCATCAACTTGCATACTATAGCAGTCATAATGTATGTAAATGTGGTAGCAACAACAATTGAGTTAATTATTCTTTCCATGATTCGTCCTGACATCTTAGCAAAACAAAATTTTTACGTAATTTAGGAAGACAGTAACACTATGACTAAAGTTTCTCATCTTAAAGCATTTGTTGCGCAGGTTCCAAAACTGGTGTTAGATTTTCCTAAACAGCTATATTTCCAAAGATATGGTATCAAAATATTGAGATTAATATGTCTACATACTTTGTTAATATTAATGCACCTGACGTTTTTGTGACGCAACTGGAGGTGTAAAACATTACCTGTTGTCCCCTAACATTAGTTTAATTAACTCCATACCTGACAACATCGTTTAATTGGACTTTTATATTACATAGCAGATGCCTTTGCCATACGTGATACAATTTGGCAGTTAGCGAAAAGAATAGGTCGTCATTATACCTATTATTCTATGGTGATCTTATATTGTCGTAGGTCTCAGTTTATGGTAGTAAAATGTGGTATTATGGATCTAACTGGATTCAAATGTTCAAATGTGTGAGAAATCTTATGGCAGTTAACTGCTAAGGTCATCAGTCCCTAAGCTTACACACCACTTAACCTAAATTATCCTAAGGACAAATACACACACCCACGCCCGAGGGAGGTCTCGAACCTCTGCCGGGACCAGCCACACAGTCCATGACTGCAGCGCCTGAGACCGCACGGCTAATCCCGCGTCGCTAACTGGTTCCAAAATTCGAAATATGGATTTCTTACAGGCATCTCGACATACGATTTCAGAAGGTTTGTTTGGTGTCTACGGAAAGGGCAAACAGTCTGCAATGTTATGTTGATGTTAGAAACCGGTCTTTTGTACTACAAAAATAGAATTTACATAACATCAAGTTAGGTTAGAATCAAAGAGTTTGTTGCAAGGTGTTGTGATCACTTTTACTCCAATAATCGATAATCGATTACTTAAATTATATCTCAAATCATAATGTTGGTTGCTCATGGAGTAAGTCGCATGTTTACATGTCAATCATGGACTAAATTGCTAGGAATATTTTACCGCGAATGTCTTGACTAAATCTGAATGTAACTATAAATGGTTGCTTCCAGTCTTGTGGAAACCAAAAGACATTTATCGCAGAAGTGAAGCCTACTAAGAACTGCAACAAACTGGGGTTGAGAGAGTATCTTTCAAATGGTTCAAATCGCACTGAGCACTATGGGACTTAACTTCTGAGGTCATCAGTCCCCTATAACTTAGAACTACTTAAACCTAACTAACTTAAGCACATCACACACATCCATGCCCGAGACAGGAGTAATTTTGTTTCCTCAGATACAGCACAGCAGTGTGCTTCCTCTGAAAAAAAATAATCCTGTAGCTTTTTTTGGCTGAGGGTAGCAAAGCAGACGGCTGCTACGGCTTTCAGCCGAGAGAGCAACTGGGCCCCCGAAAGTGAACGTTGCTGCACCTGCGGTAGTGCCAGTTGTCTGACCGTGGTCGTGGTCGTGGCCAGTGTCCCTAAGTGCCGCCTCTGCTGTGGCTTGAATTTCAAAAGGGACACCCTGAAACTTCAGCCTATTTTCACCATTTTGTGTATTTTATAGATTTAATGATTGGTGACCATGAAAGTTGCTGTGTCCTGACCCTTTGATAGTCCTCCGTTCAGCAAGCTACCTGTGTTTACAGTTGGCTTGCGAAAATTGATTTTAATATGTAAATAACGAGATTAATTTCACTGACATTTTAATTAATTGATTTATATCCCCGTGCCTACTACCACTGAAGTCTTAATTGCATATTAAATACGAATGTGTGACTGCAAAAGCGGTTGTAATTTCATTTCTTTGTAATGGGACTGAACTCGACAGCAGCTAAGACTTTATTATGTTCTGTCTACATGTCCGAAAAGTCTTTGGGTTATAGTGGAAAGAGCGTTATTACTGGCCGGCGGATGGTTCGATACCCATCATTTCGAGAGGTGAACGTTACGTGCCGCCAGAGGTGATGGTTTTATGGTATGGAGGTGTTTCCCGAGATTAGGCCATGGCCCCCTTATTGCATTTGAGAAAACGCTAAGTATGGAAGGACGTGAAGAGATTTAATACATTACTGGCCTTTAAAATTGCTACACCAAGAAGAAATGCAGATGATAAACAGGTATTCATTGGTCAAATATATTATTCCAGAACTGACATGTGATTACATTTTCACGCAATTTGGGTGCATAGATCCTGAGAAATCAGTACCCAGAACAACCGTCTATGGCCGTAATAACGGCCTTGATAGGCCTGGGCATTGAGTCAAACAGAGCTTGGATGGCGTGTACAGGTACAGCTGCCAATCCAAGAATTATTTAGGAGAAAGCCCTAATAACTGGTACAATTCAACATACCCTCTGTCTTGCACTTCACAGTGGTTTACAGAGTATAGATGAAGATGTACACGTATGTGTAGATGTACAAGCGAATTGTAGCCCATTGTCTGCTCTTTCGCTCGGGTGTAAGCCAGGCTGAAAGTTCAGACAAGTTAGCTTCGCGAAACTTGATGTTTATGATGGCAGTCAAAATAAAGCAAAAGACTAAACTGCAGCTGCATATGCAAACATTCCATTAGTCGAGAAACATCGACAAAAAGTGCCATTCGCAGATTTGGAAATTGTGCACGTAATTATTGCACGGGATTTTGCAGCATGCATTGGACTTTGGGTGAGAGATCATATTCGCTTCTGGAGAAGAACTGAAAATATAGGCTGAATTGTAGAGCTGGTATTACCCCTGCACAAAAGAGTGCAGTGAGCAGTGCACGGATAGGCCATCTCATCGCACGAGGCTGCGAATAATTGCTGACAGTGTGTTGCAGCTTGTAAGATGAGCCTGGATTATTCCATGCCAGTATTAAAAGCGAAAAATTTCTTTTACTGCAATTTTTTTACCACATGATGGCGGCATAGAAATGTGTGGTCCACACCTCTGATTTCGGCTGCAGAGATTACGTTTGCCGGTATCTTGGAGCTTCGTTCAAGTTCCTAGCGAATCTGGGAACCCGGAATATGATCCTGCATCAATAACAAAATAGAAAACCTGCTGATCAGTGCAAGGTAATCACATTTTTGCCTCTTGACTCAGTGTGGTGGCATGTTGTAAAAACAAGAGGATTCGCTGTAGTAGACAATAATTGATGATGAACCATCAGAGATGTCACCATCATCATCGTAGCAGTGGTCTTCACAAAATGTAAATACAACATGCGCTGCATACTACTAATAGAACTATATATTTTGCTTATTAATTACTTGTTGCAACAGAAGAAAACAGAGATCCCATGTTACATGACTCTAAACATTTGGCTGAAGGTAGAAGTACAGTATGCGCTGAAATAGTATCGGAGTTGGAAAAGGGGCAGCGTTATTCGATACTGAATGCGAGACCTATCGGCAGCAAATTGGGAGCGGCGGTAATGGTACATCAGAGAGAGCACAATTTACATCTTTCGCCAAATTCTCCACCATCAGTTCTGCTGGATTTGGCTTTCTCAACAGTGGTAGTGTACGCATTATATATAGTGGAAGAGTAAATAACATGGACACTATCGATTTCGAAAAGATTGATACGTAATTTTTTGTGACTGGCAGCAAAAAAACTGCGTTAATAAATACGCCAGTTTCTACTCAAAAATTATCATGCAGTGGAAAAATTAGAGATATTAATATTAGATCTCTACAATGAGATTACTGTGTTGGTAAGGATCCTTGTTTAACTTGAAAAAGTGTTCAGTTCTCATATATGAAGTCATACGTGATCTAAACGCTTTTTAAGAAGTTGGAAGTTGGAAATTTGTGGTAAGGTCTTACGGGACCAAACTGCTGAGGTCATCGGTCCCCAAGCTTACACACTATTTAATCCAACTTAAACTAACTTACGCTAAGGACGACACACACACACCCATGCCCGAGGGAGGACTCGAACCTCCGATTGGGGGAGCCGCGCTGACCATGACAAGTCGCCCTAGATCGCGCGGCTACCCACCGCGGCTTTGAAGAAGTGAATCAAAGATAATACACTTGCTTAGGAGGTGGTGCATTACAGATTCTGTACTCTTTGTTGCTTTTGAAGTGTAAGATAGGTATGAATGTATTTATTACATGGAACTATTTTTGTATCAATATAACAAACTAGTTGATTGTTACATTAAGAATATACAGGGTGGCGCAGATGGATCGGGTGGTTTTAAAATACTTGTCAAACTGTCAATTGTAAAGGTATTGGATTGAAATAAAGTGCAAAACGTGTAGTTACAATGGAAGTTTATTAACAAAAAAATAGTAATGTTAGTTTTTAAAAATTATATCCATCAAATGCCCTCCTTCTCGAGCGACGCATTCTTGGAGTCGGT
The DNA here is from genome assembly GCF_023864345.2 of Schistocerca serialis cubense. Classification (NCBI taxonomy): domain Eukaryota; kingdom Metazoa; phylum Arthropoda; class Insecta; order Orthoptera; family Acrididae; genus Schistocerca; species Schistocerca serialis. The sequence goes on from NC_064643.1 coordinate 405,931,671, forward strand.
CCTTAACGTTCCGCATTGCCCGCTCAAGCACATCACCAGGAATTGATGTGATTTCGGTGTGAATTGCTGCCTTCAACTCCTGAATGGTCCGGGGTTTGTTCATGTAGACCCTTGCTTTTAAATAGCCCCATAAGAAAAAGTCACATACCGTGAGGTCCGGCGAGCGAGGGGGCCAATGGACATCTCCATTACGGGAAATCAAACGGCCAGGGAACAGAGCGCGTACAGCTTGCATTGATATCCTAGCGGTATGTGCAGTTGCCCCGTCTTGTTGGAACCACATATTGCCCATGTCGTAATTGTTCTCTTCAAGTTGTGGGAGAAGAAAATCTTCAATCATGTTCACATAACGCTGCGAATTAACAGTAACCGCCTGCTCCCTTTCATTTTCAAAAAAGTAAGGACCAATTATCCCTACCTTAGAAACCCCACACCAAACCGTCACTTTGTCACTATGGAGAGGCCGTTGGTGTAGATCTCTTGGGTTAGTGTCGGCCCAGGAACGGCAATTTTGCTTGTTTACGTATCCGTTAATGTGAAAGTGAGCCTCGTCAGACATCATGATAATCAGGTTTACATCTTCCAATAACTCCAACATCTGTTGGCTAAACTGAAGCCTTTGAAGATGGTCTGTTGGGAGAATCTTCTGTACCAACAGGATTTTATAGGGGTGGAATTTCAGTTCTTCGTTAAGAATCCTTTGAAGGCTCCGACGTGACATTCCAAGAGCTTGAGCACGACGTCTCGTTGATCGACGTGGGCTCGCAGTGACATCGCGTCTCACACGCTTCACGTTCTCAGGCGTTGTTATTGTTGGCGGTCTAGGCGTCCATTTTGGAGCACATGAACCAGTAGTGCGGAAATTATGCACCCAACTCAATATCGTATCTCGCTTAGGAACACTACCGCGAGGTGGGATGTTGAAACGCCGGCGAAAGGCACGCGTCACAGCAACAATTGACTCGTTATTGCGTATGAACTCTTCCACTGCGAAAACACGATGCTCAACGGACCACGTAGCCATCGCGACTGACTGCCAGCCTGCAACTGAAACTTCCCGTCCCCCCCCCCCCCCCCCCACCACAGGACGAAGTCGCCGAACACCTGGCTCCCCCCCCTCCAGACGTACAGTCCACTTCAAAACCACCCGATCCATCTGCGCCACCCTGTATCATTCATATTGTATACAGTTTGGCTGACAAATGCATTTCGATGTCGATTTTACTGAAGTAGATACACATGTCAAAACTTGGCCAGCTAAGACAGATGTCTCGAATATTAACTCAGATTGCAATAACCTATTGTTTACAATAGATGATGTTCTAAAAAGTGTAGAAAAATTATAATGTGCACTAAATTAGTATGTTTCCACTGTATTTGACAGCAAAAATCCCAAAATTCCCTAAAAAATTTCTTATTATAAAATTTATATCTATAGCACTTCTTTTGTTTTTCCGTCCATTTCTTCCCTACTACACTATAATTACAAGGCAGATGTGGAAATAATTTTGTGCACACACGTATGTGAGAGGAAATTTAATGATGCAGAGATGAAAAAAACACACAAACAAACAAATACACACACACACACACACACACACACACACACACACACACACACACATGCCAGATGAAATTAAATGACGAGGCACAGATAGATCTATATCAAATATTGTGTGAGACGCAGTTTAAGTGACATGACAGTACAATATTTGTAGACGTTTTAAATTACGCTGTGCTCTGCTCTGTGTGTGTGTGTTTGTGTGTGTGTGTGTGTGTGTGTGTGTGTGTGTGGGTGGGTGGGTGGGTGTGTGTGTACAATTCATAGTCAAATATCTTATACCATTTTACATTATTATCTATGACTTTAAAGCGCAGATTGCGGAAATAATGCACGTCTTTGACCTTAACGCCATTTGTATGCAGTTGACATCTTTTTAATGTTACACTGACTAAATATAGAGAATTGTATGTGTACACATGACTATGCAAATATTTTTGTATTTCAAGTGAATTTTCCGCAAATAATGCACATCTTCAACCCCTGCACCTGCTCAAGCGAAAGTTGCATAATTTTGTACTGCATATGTTCGAACTTGGCACAGTTTTTATGCAGTTGATTACCTCATTTTAATACTACACTGTGATGGCCTGGTAAGCGGAGGGGGGGGGGGGGGAGATTACAAACTACAGCTGTGCTAGTTCTGCTATCTTGCAGTTTGATTGTTGGGCGGTATGTGATGGTTCAAATGGTTCAAATGGCTCTAAGCACAATGGGACTTAACATCTGAGGTCATCAGTCCCCTAGAACTTAAGAGCTACTTAAACCTAACTAACCTAAGGACATCACACACATTAATGCCAAAGGCAGGATTCGAACCTGCGACCGTAGCGGCCGTGTGGTTCCAGACTGAAGCTCCTAGTACCGCCGGCCACAACGGCCGGTTAGCGGTATGTGAGAGCACAACTGGGCTGCTTCTTCCATCGTATTTTCAAATTTCCTGGCTAATTTTAAATTTTCTAAGACATTAAGCTTTTCGTTGGTTTGCATTTTTTGAATTTCACGCCACATTTTTCTTTAATTTCCTTCCATCGGCCATCTTGGATTTTTTAATTTCCCGCCACAACCAGCGCCTATAGCACCATGACTGTGGTGCTGACTAGTGGCGGAAACTTGAAATATGTGCTTGACTGCCCGTAAAAAATAGCAAAACCATAAAGTAATTAATGTAGAGTAATGAAATTTCGGGAATACATTTGTCGAGGTAATATACTTAAGTTGTAAGGTGGCTATAATTTCGCACCTTACAAGCATTCATCTACATACTTTGCCGTGATTTATAACCGGAATTAGGTGTCATTTGATAGGTTGTACATCGTATATTTGAATATTTAAAGAAAACGCTTATTGCATGAAATGTGACGGATTGTCTTTATTATCAAAATGGCGTAATGAATGATTGCCTATTCTAGCAGAGGTTGAAATGCCAGTAGAAATGAAAAGGTAGGCGTAACTCAGGCTATGGGTGGAAAAACCCACACAGGTGTGTTGGTCCTGCTAAACACAGGAAGTAGCCCAAGACAGATGGTCGGGGTACCTGTGTGCTGAAGCACAATAGATTGGAGCCTGGCTGGTATTGTAGCGAGGCCGGAAGGATAACCGGATAATACTTTGGAAACTCTGAAAATTTTGGACGCCACAGAGAGGAATGAAGAAGTGTTACCTCGGAAAACACGCAGGCTGGGTTATTTCTGAGGATTTTTACTCTGAGAAGCGTACCATTGTATGAATTTCTAACTAAGAGGTATAGGTATTCCCCTACAAACTTTCCGCGCTGGACGAGAAATGACTAAAATATGGTTGGTCGGCGTTCGGAAGAGTCTGTAGAGAGGGAGAATATTCCGTGGTTTCGAGAATATGATTTTCGTTCTGCAGTTACGAGGGAGGGGAGCCGAGCTTTGCAGGGAAGCCAGCGGTGGAGAGAAAGGGGTTTTTCTTTCCGTTGTGACAGCCCGTGTTTGACGGTCGCTAGGTATCAGCTTTCGTCGGTGCAGACAGACTTGCTGTCTTTGCTCTCAGGAGATTTTATAGTTAGAATGGTTAGGTACTATACTGTTGCGAACTTATACGATTGTGGACTTCGCCTCCAGGTAGGGAGTCGTCGTTGAGTACGCAGCGTTCAGTGATTGAGAGCACTTCTGTCTGTACTCACGTTGAGACGTTATCTGAATTTCATCCTTATGGCTGGGAGTTCGCGTTTCTTGTCTGTAGAATACAGGAGGAGAAGACAGTATTAGATTATACTAGTTGGAGGACCGTCTTCTGCCATCCTAATGTTTGAATGATTTTCTTTAAATTGTGGCTCGAGTTCTTTCACAGTCGCAGTCATGTACAAGAACCAGCTCTCTGACGCACCGGACGCAGTACATACGCTGATATTGTTAACTGCTACGGCTTATTAGGGCTATAAAGCTAAACAGCTGTGATCACATAAGTTTTGTTTCCACCGAGGTTCCACGCCACTTGCGTTATTTATATTAGATTGCGTAACCACAAAAAGGGGAGGATTTGGGCAATTTGATCAGTAATATTAGTTAAGAAATTCATTTGTATCTCTTTATGTCCATTGGACATTGATATATAAACATTTGTGATATATAAACATTTGTAATATAGCCTATAAAGGGGTTTTAATCTACGGTAAATGTATAAGCAGAAACAACATTTGTCATTTAGTAGTTACTAGTTACATTTATCATTCATTTATGTTTATGTTGTAATTTATATGTTAAAGAGCAAGAAGGAGGAAATAATATCACCATTAAGAGGTCCTAAGATCTGCTTCAGGGGGTAGTCAGATAGGCCCAAACCTTCATTTTCGCGTCCAGTATTTTCCGTTGCGCACATTCATTTTTATACCCACGTGGAGTAGCATCTTGGAAAGTGATTAACATTGCAAGATGACGGATTAACGTCAGCGTGAGATAAGCCACTGCAAATGTGAAAGCTAGTACATTAATAACCGGTGCAACCGCCAGAATGTTGAACGCAAGCATGCAAGCGTGTATGCCTTGTGTTGTACATGTGTCGAATATCGGTTTGTGGTATGGAGTTCCGTTTCTATAGCACCTGGTCGGTCAATACAGGGACGTTTAATGCTGTTTGTGGATGACGCTGGAATTGTCGTCCGATGATGTCTATTTGTGCTCTATTGGCGACAGATCTGGTAATCGAGCAGGTGAAGGCAACATACCGGTACTTTGTAGAGCATATTGGATTACAACAGGGGTAACTGGGCGAACGTTACCGTTAGAAAACACCTCCTGCAATGCTGTTCATGAATGGCAGCATAACAGATCGAATCACCGGATTGATGTACAAATTTGCAGACGGGCAGCGTGGGATAACATGGGCGAGCTCCAAGTGTCATACGAAATTTCATCTCAGATGTAAGATACATCCAGCTGCAATACCACTGTGTCTAGCATACAGACAAGTTGGTTGCAGGCCCTCAACTGTCCTCCTTCCAGTTTTCATCAGAAAACACAACAGACCACCAGCCTACCCTCCAATGAGCTCTCGCTAGCCACACACTTGACTCAAATGTCGGGGTTTGGGGCCACTGGATTGCAGGCTACAGGCCATCTGGCTCAGAGCTGTCCTTGAAGTACGAGATTTGTAACAGTTCGTTGTGTCACTGTGGTGCCAGCTACTGATCAAATTGCTGCTGCAGATGCAGTATGATGTGCCAGATCCATATGCTGAACACAATGGTCTTCCCTCTTGGTATTGCCATATGTCCGTCAGGAAGCTGGTTTTCTTGCGACCATACATTCTCGTGACCACCGCTGCCAGCAATCATATACAGCGGCTATATTCCTGCCATATCTTTGTGACATCGGAGAAGGAACATGCAGCTTTCCGTAGCGCTATTACACGACCTCGTTCAAACTCAGTGACGTACTGCTAATGCCTTCTCTGTTGCCTTAAAGTCATTCTTGACTGACATCAGTCCACATGTCCACCCTCAGAGGTAACTAATGCTAATAGCGCCACTCTTATGCGACTAACGAGCAGTTTGATTAGACATCTTTCAGATGTAGAAACACGCCTACCAACTTTCGTTTATGTCGCACAACTCCTTCTTGGTGTTGTGATTTTTCTTCCGTAAGTGTATATTTTTCAGAAAATGGATACAAAATCTCATGTTTCACATGTAAGTGCTCTTCAATGGGCCACTTGGTGTTTCATGGCCATACATATACAAACTATAAGAAAACTCTCTTTATATTCATAATACCGCCCATGATGTCATTTAATGGGTGAAAAACCAAGGAAATAACTTGCAAGCCTGGATTACTGAATACTAATTGGGTACTGATTCTCACGTGTTCTATCGAAACTGTGAACTCTAGCAAAGAACTAATATTACCCTCACTGAATATCTCTGAAAATTATGTTGGATAAATAAATCTAATATTTCACAGTGCAGCACAAAGTAAATGCAGTGCAAACAAGCAACCACCTCACTATAATCCAGAGCGATGTCACTTCAATATTCCCATTCTTTCGCACAAGAAAAAACATCTATAATGAATAGATTTGCAAGTCCTCATAGCATCAAGTGGGAGAACATAGTGTTTTCGTTGCCCACTGACCATTAACCCTCTGTAATCTATCCTGTACTTCCTGTACTGAAATGTTTAAATTTACGTACAGGTGCGCAAGTAGCGCGGCAGCGATATCTTTGTGTGAGCAGCTGGCATTCAAAGAGACTGTATACAGTCACAAGGTAAAGTTCCGTGCTGCTAATGCGGGGACTCGCTAGTTCTTTAAGTATTATAGAATAACACGCAACACGGCTTGAAGTCCGACTTATCTCCCGCTTGTCTTTCATTTCTTATTGAAATCAGTTTTACGATCGCTTCTCGATGAATATCACTGTGACTGTTCAGGTGCGATGTTCACAGAAATAACAAAAGTGCGGTCGTACGTACGTGTTCTTAATACATAATAATAATCCAGTGATAAGCTATTTTAATGACTGAGTTGCAATATCACCTTCTGTGATAGATGAAATCAAACTAATAGAGTTCAGTTATTCAAATATAATTGAAATAATGAGCTTTCAGCTCTATTTGCATTTTCATTTATAGTGTACTTCGCTTCGTACTTTTATCTGGTGTGCGTAATTAATAAAGAAATTCAATTACCTGATTATTTTTATGATACTATTTAGATCCTGCACCTTTTTTCTAAGAAGTCCGATGGTCAAAGTTTGATTAATATTATTACATGACATAAATTTATTGGCGCTAGAAAACGGCCAGGCGGAGCGACAGTGTGCCTCGTTAACCGGTTCTGCCCGAAGCATTTCTACTGACTGTCTCACCTCAGAGTTTAGGCACCTTGCTTAAGACTTGCCTTGCAGTTCCCATCCAGTGATAAGCTATTCTGGCAGACAGATAGACAGATACAAGTGTCTAAGGCTCTTTGAGACTGACAAGTGCTCATCGATGTACACATGAACACATGGCAAGAAAGCTGTCTTAACAGCACACCACTTTCACAACGTGTGCACACATTGAAGTACAATGTATCTAGAACGCAGAGTTCCGATCTGTCAATGATTTATGTTGTAGTGCATACACTGAGACTGCTGGACGTCAATTTCTAGTTACTTTGAGACTAAACTGTTGCTACAAGGTGTAGCTTTATATCAACAAAAAAAAAAAAAACATTCTTTCCAACTATTGGAGTCTTATCTCACGGTACTCGGATTAGGATTCTTTGCTGTATGTATAGGTGGATCCTAAAAATGTAGCACAACTTATAAATTATAGAGTGCAGCAATCAGTCGTCCTTTTTTACATTTTCTTACCCAAATCCAGGTTTCGGCTAATGGCTAGCCATTCTCAATGCAGTATTTTCTACTCTCGATGCATGTAAGTCCCTGTTGTTCTGCTAGCTACTAACCGAAATCTGGATTTGCGTAATAAAATCTAAAAAAGGACGACTGATTGCTGCACTCTGTAATTTATAAGCCGCATAACATCCGCTGAGTACACCAAATTTCCGAATGGAAGGTAACCAAATTTAGCACAACGTTTATATGCCAATGCCATCGATAAATGGATGAATGAAATCCACTGGTGCAACATAATCTTTGAGCTTTAATTGAAAGAAATAATTCTTTGAAACTACATTAACATTTAATCCCACCTCATACAGACTCATTTTCTTTTCACTCAAAAAATACAAGTACTTAAATATATACAAAAACATTATGCCAAAGAAATATTTACTGCTGATTTCTGAAATTTTTCTTAGACTACACGAAAACTTACCTCTAGACACTAAAACTTCTACATTGGAAATTGCTTAAATTTTATGTTGTGTTTTATTTATAAATTTTTTCGGATGGAATACGCTTCTTGCGTTTTCATTCTTGTAGCTAGACTGTCATGAGAGCTATCTGCTGATTTTGGACGTGTGTGGAGAAGATTTTAAAGGACAATCCTCGGGCATTTCTTATCTCTGTAGTGATTGTTTTTTCCCGCTTTATGGACCACGTGTGATTTTCTGAAAGATAACGCGTGCAACGAGTTCGTAGTTCAGGAGAACTGGTGCCTGTCACCACTGTCGACAGTATAAATGCCGAACCATGTGCTGACATGAGTCAGACCAGGAAGTAGAGATAGCCGTTCCCGAGTGACATATGCTCTGCGGCCGAACATTCATCACTCATTTAGAGTTCCTGCGTTAACTAGTCATGGTTTTCGGAGAGAATCACTTGAAAAATGTCTAGGTGAAGTACATTTCATTTAGAAACTTGTATGACGGTCCGCTTATATCAGCCGTCCGAGAATAAGGCCGCCGCCAAAGAATCCGCTGATGGAAGAAAAAGATAATGAAAAAAATGATAAAAAAAGTTCTGTTCTCTTCGTATCTTTATGTGGACTGGTAATGATTTGTACCGCGCCAAGCTTGATAGATTGTGATTTTTTAGGATGATGAAGGATAGTTCATGATTTTGAGTGGCGTCTAACTGTACGTACTTTGCTCTGGATCAGTGGTCGTCAAACTGCGTGCCCGAGTAAAGTGTTCGTGCGGACGCGGTACTCCCATGTGTTTTATAGTAATATGCTTCTATCAATCAGAAAACGTCAACTAATGTTAAGAGCTTCGTAAGAGTGTATTTTACTTGCTCAGTAACAAACAAAATTCTTACAGGAACAGTAATATTTTAAGATGTGCTTAAATTTTAACTGACGTTGGTGAATACGGCCGTTAGCTAACTACAGTTCGCCGCTTACATCAGGGGAAGAGTGGCATGTATCGTGGCCACTGCGAGGTCAACAGAAGTGAGAGGGGTAGGACTTTATTGTTTGTCTTTCAATGTTGACAACTCACGAGCGTGCGCAGCTAGCACCGGACAGCAGCATATTTAGCAGTTATATACAACCGCTCGCTTACAGAAAGATCCGCACCTAAAAACTGGAAAATTGCTCAAGTCACACCAATACCCAAAACGGGAAACAGGAGTAATCCGCTGAATTACAGGTCCATATCACTAACGCCGATTTGCCGTACGGTTTTGGAACATATACTGTGTTCGAACTTTATGAATTACCTGGAAGAAAACGATTTAGTGGCACACAGCCAGCACGGATTCAGAAAACACCGTTCTTGTGAAACAATGAGTGCTATTGACAGAGGATATCAAATTGATTCCATATTTTGAGATTTCCAGAACGCTTTCGACACCGTTCCTCACAAGCGTCTTCAAACCAAACTGCGTGCCTATGGAATACCGCCTCAGTTGTGAGGCTAGATTCGTGATTTTCTGTCAGGAAGGTCACAGCTCGTAGTAATAAACGGAAAGTCATCGAGTAAAACAGAAGTAATATCCGGCGTACCCCATGGAAGTGTTATAAGCCCTCTATTGTTCCTGATCTATATCAACGACATAGGAGACAATCTGAGTAGGCCTCTTAGATTGTTTGCAGATGTTACTGTCATTTGTCTTCCTGTAAAATCATCAATTGACCAATACGATTTGCAAAATGATTTAGATACGATATCTGTATGGTGCGAAAAGTAGCAATTGATCTGAAGAAAGAAAAGTGTGAAGTTATTCACATGAGTACTAAAAGAAATCGGCTAAATTTCGATTACGAATTAAGTCACAGAAATCTTAAGGCTGTAAATTCAACTAACTACTTAGGGACTTCAATCACAAATAACCTAAACTGGAACGATCACATAGATAGTGTTGTGGGCAGAGCAAACCAAAGACTGCGATTCAGAACACTTAGACGGTGCAGCAGGTCTACTAAAGAGACTGCTTACACCACGCTTCTCCGACCTATTCCGGAGTATTGCTATGGGGCTTGGGATCCGCATCAGGTGGGACTGACGGATAACATCGAAAAAGTTCAAAGAAGGGCAGCTCGTTTTGTACTATCGCGAAACAGGTGATATAATGCCACAGACATCATACGTGAATTGGAGTGGCGATCATTAAAACAAAGGCATTTCTCGTTGCGACGGGATCTTCTCATGAAATTTCAATCATCAATTTTCTCCTCCGATTGCGAAAACATTCTTTTGGCACTCACATACGTAGGGAGAAATGATTATCACGATAAAATAAGAGAAATCAGGGCTCGCATAGAAAAATTTAAGTGCTCGTTTTTCCCGCGCGCCGTTCGAGAGTGGAACGGTAGAGGGACAGCTCGAAGGTGGTCCATTGAACCATCTGCCAGGCACTAAATTGTGAATAGCAGAGTAATCACGTAGATGTAGATAATGTCAAACGAAAGTGACGTGGATTCGTGAATGCGCATTATAGAAACGGTTATCTTCACATGTGGCACATGTTTGTAGCTAGTAATACGAAATCAAATTAAGGCTGTTGTATTGCAATGCAATGAGTAAAAGAAAAATGGCACTCAAAACATTTAGTAAACATTTGTGATCGTGTCTCACGATGCAGTTCATGTTATTAATTAATATAAGATACTGCTTTATGGCAGTTACCAATTAATAGTAAGATCGGTAGAGGAATGTGTGGTAAACAGGCCAGGAGTGGAAAATTGGCCATTGCATATTTTTTGTCCCGAATAGCACTTCAGTCTTCCGAAAAGTGGTTAGATCGGTTCTAATATAATCGTCATTACTGTCAGTGAGATCGACAGAGGAAGCTTGTTCCGTTAATTGTTTAGTGAAAACGTTTTCCTTTTTGAGTCGTCTGGTTTATCTTAAACCATTTATATGAACCTTGTTACTTCACTTGTATTCAGAGAAATAGTTTTTTCAACATCAGTGTTCAAATATTATTTAGTCTAGAAATATAGTCCAAGTTTGATAGCCTCTTTTGTAGATCATTAATGGCGCCTTCAATCCCGCGTCCGGCCATCCTGATTTAGGTTTTCTGTGATTTCCCTAAATCACTCCAGGCAAATGCTTGGATGGTTCCTTTGAAAGGGCACGGCCGACTTCCTTCCCCGTCCTTCCCTACTCCGATGAGACCAATGACCTCGCTGTTTGGTCTCCTCCTCCCCCCCCTCCTTCCCCCCCCCCAAACAATCCAACCCAAACCAGCAAATGGCGCCATAGCCCCGACCGGGAAAAGTGGCCACAGTACCCGTCGGGAAAAGTGGCTAAGTTATTCACCCCAATACGACAGTACGAGTTAGCTCTTTTTTCTTTTTTTTTCAAAAAATATATGTAATACAGCAGATAAAACTAAGTGCTATACCCTTTTTGGATACAAAGCGATTATCCGCCATTCTATCCTTCTGTGACAGTTTTGAATTAATGTACATTTTTTAAAACCGTCTCGGTCTGTTATGTTTGGCCTAATACAAGCGTCCGATGAAAACTGTCTACGACACCTCTTTCAGACAGTAGGGCGTGAAGACGCCTAGAAAACGTATCCGGAAATCAGCACAATAAACACAAGATATTTTTATGATGCTGTTAAGATGGCACTGACCAGCATAGGTACGGGGAACTGGTCACTGTGTAAGCCTTCAGAAAAATGCCTGCAGCTCCAATACTTGTTTTTCACTTTATAAATTTAGATTTAAAATGCGTAAATGGGAAGCTTTTTTCAGTAACCATGGTTCGGTGAAAATGAATTTCACTTTGAGTGATCGCTTAAACCCTCCCCCCCCCCCCCCCGCCCCCTTTTCCTTTTTCATTGCGGCCTGAGGTCTCTCCCTGTAATGTCAGTACGGGCTCTTAAACAGAAAAGTTGGATGACCACGGCTCTGGAAGGTTTATTCTGCTGAACGATAGTGTTACTATAGGACTGATTTCAACTGTTGGATTGGTTAGCGTTGGTTTTGAATAGAAGACTCGCGATATATTTTTGCAAATGGCAGTTTATTTATTCTTTGCAAGTGAATTGTTCTTAGGAAGTTGAGATTTCACTGAAGATTCGTAACCTTCAAGTTCATCCTGGGTACTTTCCGAGTAGTCACACAAACTATTAATTCAAGGATGGATTACTATCGTGAGATAGGAAAATATACGTGGATATACAGGCTCCATATTCGTGTGGTATCTCCCTAGGCCGATAACTTGTACTCGACGCGCCTAGGTTTCTATTGACCAGTTGATTGACAAAACAGATTACTCCGAGCTTAGTAAGCGCTAGAAGGAAAAGAACCAGCACACTTGTTAAAACTGATTTGATGATTACGAAAATCTGCTCGTCAAAACTTGTGTGTCCTGTCGCAGTCTAACTATCGGTTCATTTTGAGAAATGGAATTATCTTAATGTTCTTTTGTCATGATATCAGTTTCTGAAATACTTTGATGTCTATAGCGATAACTTCTCTGGTTGACACTCTAGTCTCAATAAATAAATTTCAAAAGTTTGCACACGTCACTGTTCTCTTCCTATGCGAATAGTTACGAAAAATTTGATAAATGTGCGACTTATGAAAAATAATACACACAGAAAAGGAAGCTGATCTGATTTTGGTACTGGTTCAAGATTGCGCAACTGCACAGAAAATCACGGGCAGTGACAGGTTAGTGAGTGAGCCAGGGCAATCTCTGCTTCATTATAATAAGTGACTGTAGAAGAACACAGTCGTAGCTGCTAAATATTGGGACTGTAGCTAAAATATTCCACACACATCTGTAGCGTATATCAATCACAATATATCGACACCCATACAGAAATTTCATTTCTACTCAAGATACGTAGATGAAAATTCTTGATCATTAATAGTGACAGTAGAAATGACGCTAAAACTATCCTTTATTTCACAACATAGACAACAATATCAGATTAGTTTCTGGGTATGAAACAAACAACCCTACCAACTTGCTGCACATAATAAATTCTAGAAAAAAAAGATTAACAAATTTTCAAGACACACACAAAGCTAGTAGAACGGTAGTATACGAGATGACGGAGATGACCGAAAAAGTTTTCTCAGATACATTAAACAGTCTGGCAGGAAGATTAGTATCAGTGCCTGCCCCACTGTAGACTCAAAATTCATTCTGTAATTATGAAACACCTCCACAAAATAATATTTTTTGGGTTTTATAATAGCTCAGTTTCACTATATGGGAGAGGACTCACCTGGCGTCTTGGGAATTCGGAAGGACACAGTAAACTTGCCCCGGAAATGAAAGGACGTGGGTATCTTTTGCAAGTGGTGGCCGATGTGAGAGCAGTATTAGCCGATAATCGAGGAAAGAGGATTTGCGGACGTTCCAGTCGGCATACTGTTGCGGCTTTGTGACTTCTTGGACAGTGACAGGTAACTGGGATAACATGTTTAGCATACTTTTTTCTTTTCTCACTCCTGCGAGAAATCGCATGGTTGGATAAACTTAAACAAGGGAACAATCAGGGAATGGCCCAGGGAAGATGACTTTAAAGAAGACTGTCATTAAAAATTTCGAGGCATTCGCATAGATGATTTTACCGTACAGTGGAGGAGTTAAGGCCCAAGGTACTTTGACAAAAGACGAAAAGAGGCAGCTTTCTAAGAAGGGCGCGGATGGCGGGAGAGAACAGGCACTGGAACGTTGGATTGTTGTGGGGGAGGAGACCAGACAGCGAGGTCAACGGTTTCTTCGGATAGGGAAGGACGGGGAAGGAATTCGGCCGTGCCATTTCAAAAACCTAAATGAGGATGGCCGGACGCGAGATTGAACGGTCATCCTCCCGAATGCGAGTCCAGTGTGCTAACCACTGCGCCACCTCGCTCGGTCCACAGGCACTGGAGATACTGCGAACGAAAGTATACTTTGGCAGCGAGCAGCCAACCGTCCAACATAAAGCAACAACATTTCATCTGTGTTCGATTATTCTGACTGTGTGAACAACACTGAGCTATGAATCTTCCTGGCAGATTAAAACTGTGTGCCGGACCGAGACTCGAACTCGGGACCTTTGCCTTTCGCGGGCAAGTGCTCTACCAACTGAGCTACCCAAGCACGACTCACGCCCCGTCCTCACAGCTTTACTTCTGCCAGTACCTCGTCTCCTACCTTCCAAACTTTACAGAAGTTCTTGCCCGCGAAAGGAAAAGGTCCCGAGTCTCGATCCGGCACACAGTTTTATCTGCCAGGAAGTTTCATATCAGCGCACACTCCGCTGCGGAGTGAAAATCTCATTCTGGAAATATTAAGCTATTATAGCGCAGGGAGGGCTGTACTATTAAAAAATTTCATGGGAGAGTTTTTGACTGCAAACAGCAAATGGGACACTACAGTTTAAATAATTCCCCCAGTTGCGGTAATGTTCTTAATCGTAGTGAAAACTTTATTTTGCTAAGTGTGTGTCGATCAATGGTGTTAAATTAAATAAAGGTTACTTTACAACTCTGTTTTTGTTCATGTGTTTCCTTCGATCAACAGGGTGTCCCAGAACTGTTCGGACAAATTTTGAAGGGCTGTAGAGGGTATCTTGACGAAAAAATGGAGGATACGAACTGTGTGTAGAAACGTCATCCAACGACGTTATAGAGCATCGAAGTTATAGACGCCAACGTCTGCCACTAGGCCGCCTCTTCGACAAAAAACTTGTACACTGACAGACCATAAGCGGAACGTCCCATAATGTCAGTTATTCAGTGACTGCGCCTGACTGGCACGATCGATAGGGGCGAAGACGGGTCTAGATGCTGTGTAGGAAGACTTCGTCTCCTATGAACGTGATGCTGTGTCTTCCTCGTGGATGACGGTTTTGGACACACGTTTCAATCCTCAGTTTTTTTTCTCCTGGATCCCTCTAAAATCTCTATTGTCTTTCAGTGCACAGGAGAAAAATAAACTGCAGATCGAAACCCGTGTCTGAAACTGTTGTCCAACAGAGCATCACATTCATAGCAGATAATTCCTGTTTACGCAGCAACTAGCTCCACCTTCTCCAATACTGTCTTCAGCGGCACCACGGTATAATATACACTTAGTGAGGGATTGCGGTGTTGGTGTTTTATTTGTCACGGTTGTCGGCGATTAGATGATGCTCTGAAGGCCTGTCTGTCCACCCTCTGTTTTGACGCTGCAGCCAATAACTGTGTTGCAAACACTGTTCATCATTAAACTCACAATCTTTCTAGGGTTCAACCATGCTCCACCGACGAGTACATACTGCTGTTGAACAACGTGAGCAATATCAAAGCGGTCGTACTGCGGGCGTGTGGGAAGTTGGATGGAGGTATCGACAGATTGCTGCCCATGTTGAGCATAACGTACCGGGATGTGTCGCTGCTTTTAACAGCAATCTGTGGAATATTCTCACACATGCAAATCAGCTTCTGGACGTCCGCGTGCTATAGTCGTACTTCAAGATCGATGCATTGTGCGAGCAACGGTGGCCGATCGAACAACAACCAGCGACGAAATCCGGGCAGATGTTGTACCTGCTATGTCTTCAGGGACCACTGCGCACCGTCTTATTGCAGAAGGATTAAGATCGCGTGTACCACTCTCCAGGCTACCACTGACACCACGTCACCGACAAGCATGCCTACTCTGGTGTTGTGAAAGAGTGGAATGGCGCTCTGTTGTCTTCAGTGATGAGAGTAGGTTCTGTTTTTGTGAAAGTGATGGACGTACACGTACATGATGTAGACCTGATGAGCTGTCTGTTTCAGAGCGTATTGTCCCCCAACACACAGGTCCCATCCCTGGCTTCGTTGTGTAGGTGGGCAATCAATTTCGTTACATTGCACAGGCTGTACGAGGGGATGGAGCTCTCTTCTGAACAGCACGTTGCAAGGCATCCCAGATACCCTCAATAATGTCCATCTCTGGGGAGTTTGTTGGCCAGCCGAAGTGTTTAAACTCAGAAGAGTGTTCGTGGAGCCACTCTAGCAATTCTGGACTTGTGGGGTGTCGCATTCTTCTGCTAGAATTGCCCAAGACCGTCAGAATAGTTCAAATGGCTCTAAGCACCATTGGACTTAACATCTGAGGTCAGCTGTCTAGACTTAGACTCAAACCTAACTAACCTAAGGACATTACACACATCCATGCCACAAGCAGGATTCGAACCTACGTCCGTAGCAGCAGTGCGACTCTGGACTGAAGCGCCTAGAACCGCCCGGCCACAGGGGCCGGCTCCGTCGGAATGAACAATGGACATGAATGGATGCAGCTGATCAGACAGGATGCTTACCTAAGTGTCACCTGTCACAGTCGTATCTAGACGTATCAGGAGTCTCATTTCACTCCGACTGCACACGTCTCACACCATTACAGAGCCTCCACCAGTTTGTACAGTCCCTTACTGTCATACAGGGTCTATGGATTCATGAGGCTGCCTCCATATCCGTACACGACCATCCACCCGATACAATTTGAAACGAGACTCATCCGACCAGGCAACGTATTTCCAGTCATCAACAGTCCAATATTGTTGCTGGCGGGCCCAAGCGAGGCGTAAAGCCTTGTATCCTGCAGTCATCAAGGGTATACGAGTGGGCCTTCGGCTCCGAAAGCCCATATCGATGATGGATCGTTGAATGGTTCGCACGCAGACATTTACTGATGGCCCAGCAATGAAATGTGCAGCAGTTTGCGGAAGGGTTGCACTTCTGTCACATTGAACGATTCTCTTGAGTCGTCGTAGGTCCTGTTCTTACAGGATCTTTTTCCGGCCGCAGCGATGTCAGAGATATGATGTTTTAACATATACCTCATATTCACGGTACACTAGTGAAATGATCGTAAGAGAAAATCCTCCCATCATCGCTGCCTCGGAGATGCTGTCTCCCTTCGCTCGTGCGCTGAGTGTAACACTACGTACCAACTCACTTAAATGTTGATAACCTCAGCAGCATTAGTGGCAGAACAACTGAAAGAAAATTTGGAATACATTTCACATAAATTTTCTCAGCATGTTATAGTCTTAGGTGGAGATTTCAATTTACCAGATATAGACTGGGACACTCAGATGTTTAGGACGGGTGGTAGGGACAGAGCATCGAGTGACATTATACTGAGTACACTATCCGAAAATTAAACAGAGAACCGACTCGTGGAGATAACATCTTGGACCTACTGATAACAAACAGACCCGAACTTTTCGACTCTGTAAGTGCAGAACAGAGAATCAGTGATCGTAAGGCCGTTGCAGCATCCCTGAATATGGAAGTTAATAGGAATATGAAAAAAGGGAGGAAGGTTTATCTGTTTAGCAAGAGTAATAGAAGGCAGATTTCAGACTATCTAACAGATCAAAACGAAAATTTCAGTTCCGACACTGACAATGTTGAGTGTTTAGGGAAAAAGTTCAAGGCAATCGTAAAATACGTTTTAGACAGGTACGTGCCGAGTAAAACTGTGAGGGACGGGAAAAACCCACCGTGGTACAACAACAAAGTTAGGAAACTACTGCGAAAGCAAAGAGAGCTTCACTGCAAGTTTAAACGCAGCCAAAACCTCTCAGACAAACAGAAGCTAAACGATGTCAAAGTTAGCGTAAGGAGGGCTATGCGTGAAGCGTTCAGTGAATTCGAAAGTAAAATTCTATGTACCGACTTGACAGAAAATCCTAGGAAATTCTGGTCTTACGTTAAATCAGTAAGTGGCTCGAAACAGCATATACAGACACTCCGGGATGATGATGGCATTGAAACAGAGGATGACACGCGTAAAGCTGAAATACTAAACACCTTTTTCCAAAGCTGTTTCACAGAGGAAGACCGCACTGCAGTTCCTTCTCCAAATCCTCGCACAAACGAAAAAATGGCTGACATCGAAATAAGTGTCCAAGGAATAGAAAAGCAACTGGGATCATTCAACAGAGGAAAGTCCATTGGACCTGACGGGATACCAGTTAGATTCTACACAGAGTACGCGAAAGAACTTTGCCCCCTTCTAACAGCCGTGTACCGCAAGTCTCTAGAGGAACGGAAGGTTCCAAATGATTGGAAAAGACACAGGTAGTCCCAGTCTTCAAGAAGGGTCGTCGAGCAGATGCGCAAAACTATAGACCTATATCTCTGACGTCGATCTGTTGTAGAATTTTAGAACATGTTTTTTGCTCGAGTATCATGTCGTTTTTGGAAACCCAGAATCTACTCTGTAGGAATCAATATGAATTCCGGAAACAGCGATCGTGTGAGACCCAACTCGCTTTCTTTGTTCATGAGATCCAGAAAATATTAGATACAGGCTCCCAGGTAGATGCTATTTTCCTTGACTTCCGGAAGGCGTTCGATACAGTTCCGCACTGTCGCCTGATAAACAAAGTAAGATCCTACGGAATATCAGACCAGCTGTGTGGATGGACTGAAGAGTTTTTAGCAAACAGAACACAGCATGTTGTTATCAATGGAGAGACGTCTACAGACGTTAACGTAACCTCTGCCGTGCCACAGGGGAGTGTTATGGGACCATTGATTTTCACAATATATGTAAATGACCTAGTAGATAGTGTCGGAAGTTCCATGCGGCTTTTCGCGGATGATGCTGTAGTATACAGAGAAGTTGCCGCATTAGAAAATTGTAGCGAAATGCAGGAAGATCTGCAGTGGATAGGCACTTGGTGCAGGGAGTGGCAACTGACCCTTAACATAGACAAATGTAGTGTATTGCGAATACATAGAAACAAGGATTCTTTATTGTATGATTATATAATAGCGGATCAAACACTGCAAGCAGTTACTTTCGTAAAATATCTGGGAGTATGCGTGCGGAACGATTTGAAGTGGAATGATCATATAAAATTAATTGTTGGTAAGGGGGATGCCAGGTTGAGATTCATTGGGAGAGTCCGTAGAAAATGTAGTCCACCAACAAAGGAGGTGGCTTACAAAACACTCGTTCGGCCTATACTTGAGTATTGCTCATCAGTGTGGGATCCGTGCCAGGTCGGGTTGACGGAGGAGATAGAGAAGATCCAAAGAAGAGCGGCGCGTTTCGTCACAGGGTTATTTGGTAACCATGATAGCGTTACGGAGATGCTTAGCAAACTCAAGTGGCAGACTCTGCAAGAGAAGCGCACTGCATCGCGGTGTAGCTTGCTCTCCAGGTTTCGAGAGGGTGCGTTTCTGGAGGAGGTATCGAATATATTGCTTCCCCCTACTTATACCTCCCGAGGAGATCACGAATGTAAAATTAAAGAGATTCGAGCGCGCGCGGAGGCTTTCAGACAGTCGTTCTTCCCGCGAACCATACGCGACTGGAACAGAAAAGGAAGGTAATGACAGTGGCACGCAAAGTGCCCTCCTCCACACACCGTTGGGTGGCTTGCGGAGTATAAATGTAGATGTATTATAGAAGCAGTAACGGATCTAACAACTGTGCCAGACACTTGTCTTATAGAGTAGCCGACCGTAGCGCAGTATTCTGCCTGTTTACGTATCTCTGAATTTGGATACGATTTCCTATAGCCGTTTCTTTGGCGCTTCAGTGTAGACAAACAATTACAATTCACTGATACATTCTGTGACTTGTTAAGGGTGTTTGGTGGTGTGAGTAAGAAATTCCTCTTAAATAACACTGCTTGACATAAAAAGCTTATCACCTGTAAGACGCAGTCAGATGTCAATGTTACTTCGTACACATACACCCCATTGGCGGATAGTAATTGATTACTGTTGCAGTTATCTGTATCAGGTAGAACGGCCACCAGTGTATCAGCGTTGTGTATCTCAGAAGGCCTCGAAGGGTGCATAAGAGGATACGGGCTCGGAGATACCGCGTATTCATATAAGCCGGCGTTATTCGCATCTAACAGAGTTTGAAAGACGCCTCTTCGTGCGTCTTCATTTGACCAGCCGATCGAATGGAGCAGTATTCAGATTTGTGGGGGATTCCAGTGTGACAGCGATGTCGGACTGCATGGGAGCGTGAGGGCAGTCATACTTGTCGTCAAGTTTCCAGCCGACCAAGTCTGTCTACAACAAGGAAGCACCGCCGTATTGTGCACCAGGCACGTCGTAATGCCTTCACATAGTATGGGCCTACTACCCGAGAACTAGTAATGGACTCCCTGTAGCAGTCTGTGCATCCCGCACTGTTGGCCGGAGACGAGCAGCAGCTGAACTTGCAACTTGCCGTTAACACCACAACACAAACGGCTGCCTTTGCAGTGGTGCCGTGACAGGAAAGAACGAACTGCTGACGCGGTGTCGCGCTGTGTTAAGCGATGAATCGTGGTCCTGCGCTAGCGTTAATGTTGACGTTTGGTTTGTGGGGCGCTCAACAACGGGGTCATCAGCGTCCGTACAAAGTCCCAACTTTTACACAGTTCAATTGTTACACAATCTAATTTTTACACAGTCAAATTTTTACACAGTCCAATCTAGCCACTGTCACAAAAGTTGATGATGATGAAAACACCCAGTCCCCAGGCAGAGAAAATACCCAACCCGGCTGGGCATCGAAACCAGGAGCCCGTGATCTAGAGGCAGCAACGCTAGCCACTAGACCACAAGCTACGGACCCTAGCATTAATAACCATTTATGGTGAGTATGGCGGTGACATGAGAGAGGTCCACTTCTTCCAGTGTTTTGGAGAGGCACAGCGGTGTTACCCCTGGTGTCATGGTGTGGGGAGCCATCGGGTGTGACTTCATGTCATGGCTGGTAATGTCTAAGGGTGTGCAGACCGCACAGTAGTACGTGACGGATATCTTGCATCCTCGTGAGTTACGTCTCTTGCTATATTATCGTGCTGATATTTTTCAACAAAAGCAATGCTCGTCCAAATACGGAACGTGGGTGTATGAACTGTGTGTCTGATGCTGAGATACTTCCGTCGGTAGCAAGTTCCCCAGATCTGTCCCCGATAGGACATGAAAGCGTCCAGCTCTGATGTCAACTTCGTCCCAGTGTCAGTATCCAGAATATCAAGAACCAGTCGTAAAATGTGTTTCAGGAAAGGATACAGCTGCTCTATGACACCCTATCAAACCGAATCAGTGCATACATCCAAGTCAGAGGGAGCGTAATGTCATATTGATACGGGGGCTCATACTGTCAAGTACTTTGTAAGTTTGGCTCGATAATATAATCACAATAATAACATCACACACCCTCTCAACCTGTGAAGTTTCGTTTCGTTTCCTCCTCCAACTGTGGGTGCTTCACTTTTCTGTCAGGCAGTGTAGATAGGGTATCATGGTGGCGCACAAAATGGCGCAAATACTTCATGGTATATTTGCAACAGAAAAAGAAGAATGTCAATACATACGACTCACAAACGCAGTTAATTCACATAAAAAGTAACTATATGTACGTCTCCGTATGTTCAGTCTTAGATCGCATTCTTTCCGTGTGTACATTACTTTCGTTCCATTTCCTTATCCACTTTAGCTACACGTTAGAAACATTGTAATGTGGAGTACGAGTAGTTGAGAGTTAATTCTTACTGAATAAAGGATTTAATTTATTTACGTTGCTGGGTGCGAGATCTATTTAGAACAATTACGCTACTATCATTTAATGACTTGTCAGGGCGATAATAATTTTCTAGAATTAAACACGTATAATTAAAGGGTGAAACTTAAAAATTATAATAGGTTGACGTTTATTAAATGATCGAAAGAACATCATATTCTGTTCAGCCGTACCATATCTTCTATATTTTGGCTAAGTTTAAGGGCATTCAATGCACTACTTTTTAATTAATGGAAAACAGTGGATAGCAAATGAATTTTCTAGTAGTTTTTTCGACAGTAATTAGTTAATTTATGTTTATGGCGAGAAACATAAGCATTCTGAAATATTATAAAGTAAAAACACATGGTACATCCATAATTTGGTGGATACGGTCCTTCATGTTCTGTAAACAAAGCAGATTTCTCTGGTTTCATCAGCAACATTGCTGGCAGATCTAACAATCATATCATGAACAGTGTCGTTATAGACAGCTACAGACAGAGAGAAGTGAAAGGAATAAAATGGCGCATCCTACCTTCAGCAGCAATGGTAGATTGCACATGGAATGCGTTGAAGTTAGGCCACTCAGGAGAGAAGAGATTTCGGGCCAGTCACAAGCTGGAATCAACATCTGAGGATTACCTGAGGTCATTTGTATGGGGAATACTACGGAATAACATTAAATGCAATGCAAGTCTCTATGTCAGATCAATAATCAAACCAACACACAAGCTGAAATATCTAGAAATAATTAGAATAAAATAAAATAAGTAAAAGTCTTGTGACTTCCAGCTTCTGATGAAAGACCTTCGACCTGGCGACACTTCAGTGGTTTTCAAGTTAATTACACTGCATAATAATTCAATGTGCTTTTCAATCAGCTTCACGAAACCTTTCCTCCATACGAGAATCTAAGATCACCAGGTACTAAACCTGCGATTTCCACGTTAATTCATAACAGTGACGATAAACGGTGACTTAGTTCTAGGCCAGTCTTCCCTGTACCATTCGTGGTATGTCCGTGCACGAGGATCTGCAAGGCCCACCGTGGAGACAGCAAACAAAGCAGTTCATCAGACAATGAGCTTCAGACGAGTCTGTAGGAGCACTGTTGTTTTGGCAGAGGAGATCACACAAGCACCCAATGGTTGTTTCACCTGTACGTCAGGCTGATAATTCACAATGAAGGAGTCAGTTCAAGGAGGGCTGAACAAGACAAGGCTTTTACAGATATCGGTTAAACTTAACATTATACAGAAATACTTTTAGAAACTAAAATACTTGCTAAGTTGATGTATCCCAGTGGCAGTAACGAAAGTTGGTACCAAATAATTCAGTTGGTGAGATTAAGAATCCAATCAGAAGTAAACAAAAAATGCAGCCCGTTAGAGTAGAAGAAACACCTATTCCGGGACACTTTCCTGCTAGGCATGATGTGATGCACTTCAAAGTCTCTTAGGAGTTCACTTTTAGAAAGGACTACATTGGAGTCACTGGTGTTAATGCCTGAAGTACACTCTTACCTTGGATGTAGTAATGCCATAGCACCCACTGCCTGTGCACAGCAAGCGACTCGGCACCAGCACGCATGTCATGCACTTCCTGGTAATGAAATGAACCAACACACCCAACTAAAAGTCAACCTTCATATGTTTCACTTGTCTCAAACTAATAATTAACATCAATAAAAATATCCACGAAAATTTTAATATACATTTGCCGTATTATTGTTTTTGTTTTAGTATTTGTATAAGATGTCCTGATGTTAATTTTTCTGAATAAGTTTTGTAAAATGTAACTAGAATCATTGTAACTGTAATCCAAAATACATACTTTACACATAATAAAAATCAATAATAGTGTACTTTAATTACATTCCTGTTGCAGCTGACCTAGTCCTTTTATTTGATACTGACAGCAAGTGCGATTGTTGTAGCTACTAACTGTAATTAATATTAATTATGATTCAAGCTGGGCCGTATAATAGATCCATTAGCCCATATATTTGCTTCCAGAATTAGATCCTACCAAATTACTCAAACTGAAAACATGCTACAATTACATGTCGTCTATTTCAGTCTCCACAGTCTACAAGAATAGCTCAGTATCGGACACAGTTAATTCATTCGGCAATCAGATTCCAGGATTACAATCAGATAAAAGCTTGCAACAGTTAAGAGAGTACTCCCACTTAGATTCATCCATGTTGGTGTCAGTAGCTTCAATGTTAGTTCAAAATACACACACACGTTGCTCATGGAAAGCACACATTGCATGTTGTACCACCATACAGCGAGATCTTCAGAGGTGGTAGTCCAGATTACTGTACACACCGTTACCTCTAATACCCAGTATCATATCCTCTTGCATTGATGCATACCTGTATTTATCGTAGCATACTATCCACGAGTCCATCAAGGCACTGTTGGTCCAGGTTGCCCCACTCCTCAACGGCGATTCGGCGTAGATCCCTCAAAGCGGTCGGTGGGTCACGTCATTCATAAAGAGCCCTTTTCAATCTGTCCCAGGCATGTTCGATAGGGTTCATGTCTGGAGAACATGCTGGCCACTCTAGTCGAGCGGTGTCGTTATTCTGAAGGAAGTCATCCACAAGATGAGTACGATGCGGGCGCGATTTCTCGTCCATGAAGATGAATGCCTCGCCAATATGCTGCCGATATGATTGTACTATCGGTCGGAGGATGGCAGTCACATACCGTACAGTCGTTACGGCGCCTTCCATGACCACCAGGGAACCTCCACCTTGCTGCACTCGCTGGACAGTGTGTCTAATGCGTTCAGCCTGAGCGGATTGCCCCCAAACACGCCTGCGACGATTGTCTGGTTGAAGACATTTGCGACACTCATCCGTGAGAAGAACGTGATGCCCATCCTGAGCGGTCCATTCGGCATGTTGTTGGGCCCATCTGTACCGTGCTGCATGGTGTCGTGGTTGCAAAGATAGACCTCGCCATGGACGTCGGAAGTGAAGTTGCGCATCATGCAGCCCATTGGACACAGTTTGAGTCGTAACATGACTTCCTGTGGATGCCCTAAAAGCAACATTCAACATGGTGGCGCTGCTGTCACAGTTCTTCCGAGCCATAATCCGTAGGTAGCGGTCATCCACTACAATAGTAGCCCTTTGGGGTCTGAGCGAGGCATGTCACCGACAGTTCCTGTCTCTTTGTATCTCCTCGATCTACGAACAACATCGCTTTGGTTGACTCCGAGACACCTGGGCATTTTTCCTTGTTGAGAGCCCTTCCTGGCACAAAGTAACAATGCGGACGCGATCGAACCGCGGTATTGACCGTCTAGGCATGGAAGAACTACAGACAATACGAGCCGTGTACCTCCTCCCTGGTGGAAAGACGAACTGATCGGCTTTCGGACCCCCCCCCCCCCCCCCCCCGTCTAATAGGCGCTGCTCATGCATGTTTTTTACACCTCTGGCCGAGTTTAGTGACATCTCTGAACAGTCAAAGGGACTGTGTCTGTCGTACAGTATCCACAGTCAACGTCTATCTTCAGGAGTTCTGGGAACTGTGTATTATAAAAGAATTCATTTAGAAAATGTATCCCAGAGCACTATAATTTCTCGCTGCAATAAGTATAAAAAGATTCCGTCCACCCAGGATGGCAAAGCCGTAACTAAGAATTGCTATTTTATGTACACTAAGTAATACCACGGTTGCTTAAGAGGACCAAACTCATTTTAGGTTTACTGTTTTGAAAGAAATTCTCTGCTCAGGCTACGTTTTCCAAATAACTTCTTACCACAGTTTAAATAGATATCACAGCTGTTTGGTAATATAGCGAATGGATATAAGCTTGATGACGTGCAAAATATAGGCGATTCCAAAATGAGGGTCACCCCTTAACCATTAGCAAGCTTACAGAGGTTCTTAGGGCGACGTTACAACAGGTACTGAGGAATGCGTAGTCATATCGTTCTTTGAGCACGAATACAGAATTTTCCCTCTGCTAAATCATGAATGTTTTCAGCCGACAGATTTTCCAGCCAGCATAATTTCGTTTTCTTGATTTACTATGTGATGCAGCTTGTTAAATGAATTTCGACGTGTTAGATTCGGCTTCACTTTCGCCGTACACTGCAGAACAACTACTTCAGGAAGGAGCAGCAGCTATACGTCCAAACTGAAGTCCCAATTTCTGTGGCAGAATAATAGCAACGGAATGCCGTACATAGTGAATGACAGTGGTTACCAAATATCGTGCAAGTACTGCTTCATAGTATGGTTATGATTCCCTGCTCCAGTATAAATGTAGAAGCTATATACTGTTTTCCCATATTGCTACTGATTGTCTGTATATGTTTAATGAGCTATTGAAACGGTATATTAATCTGTTTACTTCAACTGGTAGATGATCGTAGTCTCTGGGAACCGAAGAACTATGGTATCTGCATTTTATCGGCGCTTTACCCATAAGAGTGCCACACCTGATGCTACATGATGCTCAAAAAGGAACACAACCTTTAGAAAAATAAATACTTCCTCCTACTGGTGTTATGCTATTTTGTTTTAGGAAGAATTAGATTATCATTACATCAGAGAATATTCATTATCATCCATTGCATTAGATTTGCCAGTTACGACGAGGTTCACAATGACTTCATAGTAAATTATGGTGAGAACGCACGACAGGAGTACCACATCATCTCCTATGCTAATTATGAACAATATGCCCAAGTAAGTGGAAGGCAAAGAACTCCTCGAAGATATACTAGTATATGAGTATAACCTGTAGGAGCACATGCAAAAAAGTAATTTGAAGATGTTCGGCTGAGATTTCGAGCCAGATTCCGAGAGAAAAACTATGACACTATATACTTTGGTCACTCCTGGCGTTCGTAAAGATCTGCAGCAAAAACAAAAGATGTCGACTTCCTCGCTCAAGGAATGAATGATAACGTGGAATTGCCAAAATGTTAAAAGTGTTGTGACTTAGGTCGCACCAAAAAGATCCCTAGCGTAAGGGGCGAGTGCACTTCCACCGAGGAGCAGAGGGCCTCAGAAAAACGCATGTACAAAAATCACCGAGAAACCTGAAACTTCCTGGCAGATTAAAACTGTGTGCCGGACCGAGACTCGAACTCGGGGGCAAAGGTCCCCGAGTTCCAGTCTCGGTCCGGCACACAGTTTTAATCTGCCGGGAAGTTTCATATCAACGCACACTCCGCTGTAGAGTGAAAATTTCATTCTAGACCGAGAAATCTGTTTGCGTTCCTTGTCGCAACTGGAACAGAAAATGTGCAACTTACGCAATGCTGTAGAATTTGAAATAACTAGAACATACTACGGATCCATTTAAAATACAAACAAAAATTGAGTGGTCAACTTCGTATCGTATCTATGTAAATCAAGTAACAGAAGGCACGTGGCGCAGGAAACAGAAGCACAAATCTCCGTCGACAGTAACCAGGAACTGGCGTCGTGCAATAGTCTGGCGCCAGCAACTTATGATCATACTTCCAGGGAGAGGAGTGTCAAATTTTGAAGACATTCGAAAACCACTCACTACAAAGTTTACTGAGAAACAGCACCTTGACTTCATTAATTTCATAGACGATATGATATTGGAGAAGGGATCAGAGACAGCAGTTGCTACGGTACTTGAAGTAAAGTATCTTAAATTGATTATGATGCAGAGAAAGATGTGTTGCATGATAAACGAGGTTGAGCTACAGCAATTTCGTACAAGTGACGCTGAACATTCAGGAACCTTAAAAACAGATAGTTTAACTCATAATAACCTGTCCTCAAGAACAGAAGGAACTTCTTGGTCACGTGCAAAATCAAACCTGATGAAGTTTGTGAAATTCGTTCATGTAGAGGCCATGTGGGGGAGTGCCTGCATACACTCCTCAAGCAGCGGTAGCAGTGGCAGAGGAGACGTTCCTGATGCAACAACTCCTGCAATGGGAAGCGTCCCGACTTGTCAGTTGTCCAGCCTGATGCCTCATCTATATGGAGCTCCTGCCAAAAGGTATGACAATAATGGTGATGACCACGATAGCAACGGCACCGCGTCTGCAGTAGCGACAGACACTCATACAGCTTCGATATCATCTGCAGATCATCCTTCATTTCCGCGGGGTGGGCGGGTGGGCGGGATGGGATGGGGGATGATGATCGCGGTTATAACAACCACAAAACAGTGAAGTGCAGTAAAAATCAGGTCTTCCCGTCTAATGCAAAAATATATTTCTAACATTCTGAACCCTAATGAAAATGATATTCAATTACACCAAGACGAACTTTATAACAATTTAAAAGTTAATGACAACTTAAGTCGTCTGGAGGATCCCATTGAACTGTGGGTTGGTCTTAAGATATATATCAGAGTTGGGCATCCTAAGGGGAAATTATTATGTATCCCATTGCGGGGATTATTTTGAGACTGAATAATTTGCCAAATAGTTTTCCAACAGAGTTTAAACCATTATGT
Source organism: Schistocerca serialis cubense (assembly GCF_023864345.2). Lineage (NCBI taxonomy): Eukaryota > Metazoa > Arthropoda > Insecta > Orthoptera > Acrididae > Schistocerca > Schistocerca serialis. The sequence continues at coordinate 405,959,518 of NC_064643.1, forward strand.
GGTCTCCTTCAGCAGGTTTTCACGAGAAGAAATGAACCATTCGATACTGAGCTATTATACGAGGATTTTGTAAAAGCATATGGATGCTATACTTCGACCCAATCATCCCCACTCCGAAGTGCTATGTTCACACTCGATAATATAAATGAATGAAGACACCACAGATCAATGCTGCACGAAGTAAACTGTCCATGAGTGAAATACCGAAACTGATTGACAATCTAAGTTTTAATATAGTCTGCCTGCAAGACCCATATTGTAGAAAAATAAGCTCCCACATTTTCCTGCGGAAATGTTAACAGTTACTGGCCACGGTGAGGTAATGTCCGCCATTGTAGTTACAACTAGGAAATTCACTGTGACTGATGTGACGCAGCTACGTGACAAGCATATCGTCACAGAAGGACGCGCAAACTAAGTGGGCTGCAGTAAACTTCACATTCATGACCCTGAAACAAAGGAATAATCAAAAGAATGGCGCCGCAGCGGGTTCCCAAGGCCGAAGAAGTTCCACATCCAGAAATCTGCCAAAAATGTGATAGCGTCCGTTTTCCGGGACAAAGACGGCATTCTGTTGGTGGACTATTTACCACAGGGATCTACTATAACCGGACAGTATTATGCTAACCTACTGGACTAGTTGAAGAAAGCAGTTAAGGAGAAACGCCGAGGAAAGTTGACTACAGAGATTCTTTTGTTGCATGACAACGCAACTGCACACAGTCCAACGTTGTGGCTACATAATTGACAACCCTGGGATTCCAGCTAATCAACCATTCTGCATCCTCTCCATACATAGCCCATACTATTTGTTTCCGTACTTGAAGAAACACCTGAAGGGTAACCGTTTTCAGGATATTAAAGATGTCAAAGAGGCTGCGGAGAGCTGGTTTAGTGACCGATCACATGACTTTATTTTCACAGCCTGCAACGACGTTGTATCAAGTGTATCAGTTTCAGGGGAGAGTATATTGAATAAACGGGCAATTTAAAAACTATAGCTTTATTCTTTCAAGGCAAAGCCAAGAACTTTTCAACACTCGCTCGTATATATTTAGTATTCTCATCCCATCGTACCTTATAAACTCCAGGCTGAAGCTCTATAGGGACAAGTTGAGTTTCTCCCTGTGGTCACAGAAGCGAATGCAAAATCCACTCTATGGCAAACTAACGAACGAGGATTCAATACATGGGCTGGGCCTCACTACTTTAAATCTAGAAGGTCAGCAAGATACATTTGAGGGACGAAGGGCGTAGAAACCAATTCATTAATAGATTAATAGATGGCGAGTTCTGTAGTGACCATAAGGTAACAATCATCCAAGGGTAAAGTCGCAACAATAGAGGAGACAAGAAGGGGAAAGCATAATTGGTTTAGACGTCAGGAAAACGAATTGGGATGTCTTAATTGCCTACATTGCAGCGTCTCTAACGGAATCGCTTCCAAAGAGAACGGGGCAAACAGTCGGGCTACAATCTCTTGGTGCCCAGAACACTCTACGTAGACGCCAAGGATAACATCAAGAAGAAAAGCTTATCAACGCCCTTTAGGGTGATCAGAGCGCACTGCGAGACACCATGAATATAGAGCAATTAAGATGCGCCATAAAACATAGTTTCAGACACTAAAAGAATGCACTGGGAGAAGTTTCAACAAAGACAACTGCAATTCGACATAGGAGGAATACCGTATAAGTTACTGACTGGAATGGCTAACGGACCTACAGTCATGTCCATAATTTCAAAAGAGGGTGGCTGAATGACGGCTAGATGGAGGGAGTCGCAAGAATACATGCTAACCGCTACACTTCCTGATGAAAACAACACAGATACTGAGATACACGTACAACTGAACTACATACCGAATACGACATTCAGATGTTGGTGTTGCCTTTTCTCTCATTAAAAAGTTTCTATCCCAATTTTCAAGCTCAAAACAGGAAATGTAGAATGTCGTGGTCAGAATTCAGGGGCGTCTGCTTTGTCCCGATTGTTGGCGCAAAGGGAGCTCTTGGGTCTCAACCAACATCAATATGGATTCAGAAAGGGGAAGTCCATAGAGCTCATGTAGAAAATTTGACAACGAAGTATGCAATCGCGCTCACGATTTACACCGCAAACATATGCGATAATCTTTGGTGGTCTGCAATGTTCGCACATCTCCGAGATCTCAGAGTCCACAAATGACTGACAAGAATTTGTCGATTGCTGTCGTGGACGTAGCGTCCAGTGACTTCCGGGGCAAGGCAAGACAATCAAAAAAATTGTAAAGGGCTGTATACCAAGGCTCCACAAGTGGTCCGTTGTTCTGGGATCTTCGCACTGAACCCCTATTACATCTCTTAGAGGGTCCAGATACTACTGAAGGTATTGTTGCACATGCGGGTGATATCCTTATAATTGTTTCTGCAGACTCCACGGCGAGACTTGAGGAAGAGACGAATGATGTACTTGCTCAGAAGCAGTACTGTTGCATAGGCAACAAACTGACTATAGCTGTTCACAGAACTTATGAGGCTTAACGGAATCCCTGTAATACGCAGTGCTGTTTATAGTTATTTAGGCATTCTTCTAGACGAGAAAAGGAAGTTTCTAGAACATGTAAAATTTGTTACACAGAAAGCGTCTAAAATTATGCATAAGATTACCCGTGCTGGCACTGCTGACCATAAATTACTGTTGCATGTGGTGCTGTCGTATCACGAAGCTATCTTCAACGCCATTGTGTGCTTCGCTCTCAGCGTCTGTGCGCACAGTCTTCGAATGGAAAGCTACGAAGCAATACAGCGACCAGCACAGGCGAGCCTACTTCTAAGACTCATCGGCGCCTTTCGCACTACACCAGTCGAGGGTTTACTGGTGATTCTTGGAATATGTACGATGGATATCGTGGTCCTTTACAGGGCAGCGTTATGTTGGTTGTGGAGTGAACAATATGATCGTGTGTACGGGATCACAGGAACTCACATTACTGATAAAAGACATTACTAGCCTGAGAGTTAAATGAATGGCAATCTGGGTGGGACACCAGAAGCACTGCAGTCCGGCTATACAGTACATTCGCAAGCATTAGGAACAATCTCAAACTGCACAACGTTTTCCCTTCTCGGTGTACTGTGCACCTATTAACAGGTCACGATCCATATCCCAAACATCAGCATCGAGTGGGATTTACTAACACACCATTTTGGGAATGTGGAGAGGAAGGTTCCACTGATCATGTCTTTTCATTTGCCTCCATTTCCACTAGAGAGAGACCGCAGACAATTAGACTGCTATCTGCAAGCAACTGTAAGCGACCAAAACTTGTGAACTACGGTCAATATGATTGTACATTTTATATAACATTCCACTGATCCCCTTTCAGTCCATAATATTAAGTGGACGCTTCGAGTATCAAAATAAGGATAACAGATCACACGAATCGTTTCCTCCACTATAAAGTATGATGGAAACATATAAATACAATGAAGAAAACAGTCTTCCCACAATCACGTCACAAACATTACGACCTGATGTTTTCTGCGCGATCGTACCTGCACTAGCAAGAGCACTACGCCTGTCAGTATAGACCACTATTTTACTTCCACGCATCCATATTTCAACGGCTGACCTGACGACCAGGGGAAAATAAGCATTGATTGATTGCTCTTGCCACATGCACTTGGAGGTTCTACCCAGCCCAAAAACATAGAATTTATAATAGCTATTTTCATTGATCTTCAAATGTTGTTAGTACTGATCGAAGATTGTTCAGTATGCCATCCAGTATGCCACCCTCAGTCACCAATAGAAATATCTGTACTTATACCAGTTACACTCTGCTTACACAGTATGGTCATGAAAAGTCCGAGAAGCTTGTAAACGTGTTGCAGAGTAGGTTGTGCTTAGAAGGAACAGTTCAGGAATAAATTTGATACGTTGTGCCGTTTCCGAGTTAACAAAGTTTGAAGTTAACCAATCAGGCCGTTGCGCACGCACATTCAAATGACCTGTCAGATATGGTGTCGCCCAACGTGTTCTTCGTTTAGTTTCCTAAAACCGAAGTAGAGAGTTATCATCTACGCTGTGAGAACATCTGACACTAGTTATATCTGGCAGGCTGCTTGAATTTGCAGATGCAGCGACGTGATTGGCTAACTTCAATGTTAATCAACTCGGAAATGGCGCAACGTTTCGAATTTTTTTCTTAACACTTCTTTCTTAGCGCAACCTTCTTCCAACACACTTACAAGGTTTTCAGTCTGTTTCTGACCAACCTGTATACATACGAAATATTTTAAAATATGCTACGGCCACCCACACATGTATGCGTAGACTAGAGGACTGCTAAGGCATGCACATACCAGTGCAAGCAATGTAGAGGAGTGTAGCAATGATAGGTCTAGAAGTAGGTATTGTTGTATTTAGTCAGCAAACCTCTATTCTTCTGAGGCTGCCAGTAACAGATCTATTAATATAAGCTGGAATTATTCTCTTGGAACTTGAGTTAATTGTTTTTATTTTACGCTGTTTTTATTCGAGTTTATTTTCAATATTCTGTTTTATTTCTACATTAATATTAACAATGGTTGCTGTTAACGTAAATTATTACCATGTACATTATATAAAACAATGTTTGCCACGATGATTATTGAATATGTACACCCTGTTTAGTGTTTCCAGGAAATAGCCCTAAAATTCATAATAATAAATTGAATTGAACTGATTTGAATTGATGGCATATTCTTCGACCCCTACGAATTCCGTGTGACACAAAGTAAGCCAATCTGATCTATCCGTTGGCAATGCCATCTCTGGATTGTTCAAGTATTTAAAGGTTCAACCCTACAGAATTCAAGCTGTTCATGAGTTTTTACCTTAGGACAATGGAAAATGTGTAGCCTTCTGCAGTTGTTTAGGTCACTGTAACGCAAGATAGGGAAAACTCAAGAAATGCCTTTGGTCTGAGGAGGCATGATGGACATATGAATGCACAAACAGTAGGTGTTTGGTGTACGATGCGATGTAAGCGAATGTCATACTTTATATCACGACAAAGTGAATGGTGAGCGCTACATACAGACAAGTAACAATTTCTGAACACCACACCTGAAGACCAAATAGAGTACTCGTATTTTCAGCAGGAAAATGCTACCTCTCACATAGCCCACGTATAACTTTGCTGGATTTTGAATTGAATGATTTTTTGCTGTAATTCCCTAACACATGTTGCGACATGTTTTCAAGAAGTTGGACTCGCATAATGGAGGCCTCTTTCAACAACTTTTGTAACTTAATCCATAAGGTGGCGTCACTTTTAGAGCATCCAGTAGAACGACTGTAGTTGTTCGATCAAAACATAGAACACTTTGAGAAGTCAGCATTTGGATTTCGGGGTTCTTAACTCAGCAATTCGGTAGACCAGGTTTGTAACATGGACGGGTGGTACTTAGCCCCTAAATTAATTACGTCATTTAATCTTACCTATTATGCAAATCTTACAGTTTTGAACATGGCTGTCTCTCAGCAACTCTGTATACGTTTGAGCATAGGAATCACACATCAACTGGTTACATACAAATGTTCGGTATGTTGACCTAGGTTTCGCACCTCTAAGGATGTCTTCATCAGAGTGAAATTATAAGAAACCCTAAAAAATAAGTTTGACAAAAATGTTAACTAAGATGACAATTGCCATGGCATACAAGGATTACTTGCGTAAAGTCACATTGTGAGAAAGCAATGGTCAACGTTTGGAGAAAATATGCTCAAGTCAAACATTAAAATTAAACACATTCAAGCTTGTGACAAGTATGCCTTGCTAGGAACAACATCACACTGATCGGCCTTGTACCTTACATTGCGCCACGAAAACAATACAAGTTGCCCCGCCTATCGGGCGCGGACAGTAACATGTGCCCACTTGATGCATTATAACAGAACAACAGCTAATTATAAAAACAAAATACAAAGGAATAGAGCTTAAATGTACCTTTGAAAATACAAAAAAATTCGAACAAATGAAATATAACAGAGCCATGTATTAGGCTATACAGAAATTATCATTATGTAAAGCACAGGATATTATGGAATATTTATAGAAATAATTGTGATGAAAGTTAGCTCTTCCACTCACAATAACTTGCAAAAACATCTTTTTCACAATCTCAAGTCCACAGTTGCTACTGTACAATGTTTAGGAGTTCATCAAATCACTTGTGGTATGTGTCCTGTTTATAGTATACGATAAACCGGTAGATCTACCAGTGTCACGTACAAGGAACATTTATTGGGGAAAAGAGGCGCTAATAACTCCACTTCTACTGATCGTCTTATAGAGTCCCCAGCTTTTACACGAATTTTACCCAAAGTAATGTAACTATCCCAGACACCTCTGGATAATATATCGATAATCACACAAAGATGATAATGTGTGATTAGTATAAACAGTAGTGAAACAAGGGCACTGCTGCCTTTTTTGCTCTGCCATTTTGCTCTTCTTTTCACCGTTGTGTTTGTCTTTCTCAGTTGGCTTGATTGATGTTACGTAATTAATTCCACGCGTTCGATGAAATGGTCACAGGAGATTTTCCTTAGACTATTACTTAACTATTTGCAACAGAAACTCTTATTAGAAATCGGAATACCAAGTGCGTGCATTTGAATACTGCGCGTTTCATGTAGACGGTCTTTTGTTTTAAATATTAGGCTGTCTGGACTCTTCTAAGTTGACTTTTATTTCTTTAAAATATACTGTTGTTTAAAGTTTAACCACATTTCATTTCAATATAGTGCAAACAATAGCTTTTAGGTGGGCCGAACTAACTTTTCGATAGAACAGTATTCGTCACCCACTGTGCGAGTTTTCGTCAATCAGCTTGTTTACGATTAGTTAAGACAAAGCTGTTCAGCTTTTTGCTAAAGTGAAATTCTCCTTGCAGTTTTAATGTCAGTAATTTAAAATGAATCAGTGACCATTTCCGCTGCAATAGGAAGGCTGAGAGGTCAGTCACTCAACCCATTACACACAGATAGCTTCACGTCATAAAAGTGTGCGCGCGTGGAGCGTAACGGATTACTTAGAAAGCAGTGAGGCAGGAGCTCACCATTCGGTAGTCGTTCCACCCTCTAAACAGCACCAGAAGCTCCTCTGTGCAGTCGTGACGGGTTTCCAGTTCCGGGAGTGTTCTTTTTTGTTGTATACTCTTATGACCAATCATATTCTTGCGTACTGTACAAACGTGACATAATGTAGCGAAATTAATGACAGTAAAGCACGCACGAAACACCATTTTGAAATATGAATTCTTCTTTGTTCTATGAAGCTGGAATACATTGTTCAGAAAGATCCTAAAATCAGTTCACAGTTCTACAACTTAAATAAACTAAATTTAAACTCATTTTTAGTCACGTAAAATACTTAAATAAGTTCCTACCTAAACTATCTGTTTGGCTGGTTTCAGTGTACTTCATGGCCAACAGGGAAAATATTATAACTGTAACACCTGTCTCTGACCCACTATTTCATTGGAACAGGATTGGTTTAACCTTGCAATTTTGTTTAAAATTAGATCAGCTGTTGCTTGTTGCATTATGCGCTCAGATATAATAGTTTAGTTACTGGACACAATTATTTAGCATAAAAGTATTCAGAGTTTTGTGTAGATCACATTTCTTCACTACTTACTCTTTAGAAATGATATCTCTAGGAAACTGGTCTGCAATATTAAGTACTTGTTAAGAAGCAAGTGTACTTCTAGTATGACAGCCATATGCTGCTTCACGTTATGCTCTGAGATAGCAGGGTTTTCCCACTCGTTGTTGGAACCTCAGTGTGAATGTAGTTCAGGCCTGTTAGTTAAATACTGTGCTGTACCGTGTGATAAATATTCTTAACCAAAACTGGTAAGTACCGTTCTGAGGACAGGTGCAATGCTAATGTTTTACAGAACTTAACGTAACTGACTGTTTTGAGTTAAGTGTTTTCAGGAGATTTTCGGAAAACGACTTACAGTTTAACGTGTCTCAGATTTTGTGTACGTTTTGAGTCGCTTGCATGAGATACCAAGTGGAGTATTAAATCTTTCCAGTTTTAGGGTACGCAAGTATACGTTTTGACTTATCGACCAATTATTGTTTCTCGTAGTTTACGAAACACGATATTTCGACAGCGTACCTTGTCGTTATCTTGTGATGGTACCTGTAGAATGACCGTCTGTACAACGCAGCGCCTCCTTTATACTCTTGTCACAACCCATCTCTTTCACCGGCCGGACACCATGTCCTTACTCTTACACATGTGAGTGACTGGACACAGCCTCTAAGGAACTGTTACTGCTTCCCTTAGAGATGGCTTCTTTACTCTTACCTGACTCTTGAGACTGGAGTGACGCTGTCTTTTGGGCTCTGGAGGACCGATCTCGACGTAGTTATACGACAATATGTCTTCAATTCGGACGTCTGACAGAAAGAGAATATCAAGCGCAAGAATAGCAATGGTGAACACTAATTTATCTAACGTGGAAAGAAATCGACGATGCGGCGAAATCAGTTCTGGAAAATGATTCAATTTTGCACCAACACCGACTGCTACGCCTATTTCAGATTTCATCAATGGTTAAGAACAAGTAATTTCCATCCTCAGCAGCGAGAATGCGGAAGTGATACAGGGCGTGGATAAAAATGTGGAAATACCAAAAACGTAACACATTATCATGACTAATACGGTGTAGACAAAACGTTGGCATTCAAACCAGCTTCCAGTCATCTCGGAATGGATAAATACAGATCCTGTATGGTTTTCAAGGAAATTTTATACTAGCTTTCCTGCAAAATAGTGGCAATTTCAGGTAACGATGCTGTAGGTGGATAGCGATCATGCACCATCCTCTCCAAAGTAGGCAACAAAGGCTCAGTAATACTCAGATCTGGTGACTGTGGCAGCTAATTCATCCTCGATTCTTAATGTTATATGTCGCTAATACTGTGTCTTTTATTTAGATGTAATTACACTTATAAAATGCACAAAAACACAGCATGGAAGCTTCCACGATAACGAGACAAAGATTTCTTTCTGGTTTCGAACTTGTGAGTGAAGCGAGAGTGCTTACAAAACCAGTTCTGGACGATGTGGGCTGTGTGAGCAGGGCCGTGTCACCATACTAGGTGGCGCTCATGCGCGTTAAATGTTTAAGGATGGATTTCTAATTAATGTTCCGTTTTTGGGAACAGCTAGTGTTTATCAAGCTTTTTATTTCTATAATTCTCAAAAATAGTGCGCCATGACAGCTTAGAAATCTCAGTCACAGCCTTAATTTCAGGAATGTTGCGTTGGTGTAACGAGATCATCATAGTAATTCTAGTGACATTCTCACCTACAGCTAAACAACAGCAGAAATGTATGAACTGAAATTAGTCCTCTGACGGCAAATACATTAAGACACAAGAGTTTCAGACTGAGCTGTTAGCCTGGCAAGGCTACAGACAAAGTAGAGTGCGCTGGCCGTCAGCGTTATCTGAGCCAAGCAAGGAGGATGTACGTCGATAAAAACAACCAGAGACTGCATATCTTCACGCTTAAGATAACGACATCCTTTGACGTCATACCTCCGGCGATACTTTAGAGTGATTTGAGCTAACCGACGCCTTCCATGAATCAAAGTGTTCAGAGAAAATCGAAGAGAAGGAGAGTCAAGAGTTTCCGAATGTCTCACTCAGAAAACTGAAATATTACAGATTTGTAACCAGATGAAAAGGTGTAATTAGTTGAAAAAAGAAAAAGAACAAAATAGTGGAAAAGCTCTTATGAGTATAGTGCAACTCATTACCAACTAGTTATTAATCATAAAACGGGTATCTTTATCCTTTAAAAGAATATTATTCAGCGACGGCCCTGGTCGTAAAACATTCTCGTATTTTTAAAATAACTGGCATAATACCTTATGGATCACCCTCGCCCCCTCCCGCCCCCCCCCCCCCACACATACACTCCTCCCAACCCATTCCTTAATCATCATGATCTATATCTGAATCTAGAGATCCTTCTGATTAAATTCCTTTTCAAGGACACTAACGTTTTTAGGAAGACTGTGGCTACAAATGTTTGGTATGTCATTTTACAAATCTGTAAGAATGAAACGTTTAGATAGTTACATTTTATAAATGACAAATCAGTTATCTGTGTCAGCCATTTTTATCTTCTCCCACGATCCGTTTAGAGGGCTTACATGTCCATCTTCAGGTGGATCAGTGGGCTACATTACACCTTTATTTGCTGGATGTATTCGGTTGTCTATTTTGAATTTCATTTCGCAACAAATATGGTATAATTTGCACTTGCTGTCGCAAAATTTTAAAGGATACTAAAGCTACTTATTAACTATTACAGTAGAAAGAACACTGGGGTTCGCCTTAAATATATGTTTTCATCGTTAGATGCCACACAAACACGAAACAACAACAAAAGGAGTCCAGAGCTTGGACAGATGTAAAAATACATGCCTTGTAAGTGAAAGAGTATCGGCTTACATAGGGAATGAAAGATACAGAATAACATATACATAAATGTTTATGCCTTCACAATCTTCTTGCTTAAAAATGTCGTTATGAAAAAAAACTTACAAACCTATATTTTAGCATATTTACTCGCTAATGTATCGGTTTGGTGAGCTGCGAGTTATTCTCATGATTTACATTACTAAAGCATAGATTATAGTAAAAGTTATCGTCTAATATGCTTGAGGAAGTTCTAAAAAATTTAATTACCATTGTCTCAGCTTTGTCATTGAGTCTGTTCGGCCCATGTTTTCTGTTGTGGATATAAATTTCAAGTTTATAGAGGTTCAACTTGTGGCCTTTCTTTAGCTTATGAAGTATTAGAAGGTTATTATCTATTTTGCCAAAATCATGTCCTGTGTCGTTAATATGAGTAGCTGTGGCATATTTACTCGGAGTGTTGTACCTAAATGCATTTATGTGTTCCTTAAATACAGTTCAGTACCATCCTCGGGTATGACTCACGTATTGCACTGACCACTCATTGTACTTAATCTTCCACTCATCCGAATTGGAAAATTTGTCTCTTTTGGTTTTTATATTGTGTAGCAGCCTTTTCCATAATTTATTGCTAGTGCAAAAAGTAACTCTTACCTTATATAGTCTCATACATTAGCAGCTTTCTGCGAAATGTCACGAAAGTAGGGAATGCAAACGGTTTTGGTGTCTGTGTGATAACAGCTCTTATTTTTGTTTCTGTCTATTCCTTTGCTAGCTTTCTTGGGTGTCTTGTCTATGAGTGCAGGTTGAAAACCATTTGCAGCTGCTATTTGTTTAGTTATTTTAATTTCAGATTGAAGTATTTCGTTGCTCAGTGGCATTCTGTGTGCTCTGTGTAACATGGCTCTGTAGCTGTTCTTGCGGTCTGCAGACCAAAGATTGGTTTGATGCTGCTCTCCGTGCTACTCTGCACTGTGCAAGCCTCGTCCTCTCTGAGTAACTACTGCGGCTTACATTCTTCTGAATCTGCCTACTGCATTCATCTCTTGGTCACGATCTAAGATTTTTAACCCCCTCCCCCCCCCCCCCCCCCCACGCCTCCCTCAAATACTAAATGGACAATCCCGCAGTGTCTCAGAACGTTTCCTATAAACCGATCACTTCTTCTACTCAGGCTTTGCCACAAATTTCTTTTCTCCCCAGTTCTGATCAGCACCTCCTCATTAGTTACGTGATCTACCCAGCTAATCTTCAGCAATCATCTGTAGCATCACATTTCAAAAGCTTCTGTTCCATTCTTGTCTAAACTGTTTATCGTCCATGTTTCACTACCATACATGGCTACACTCCATACACATACTTCCAGAGAAACTTAGTAACACTTAAACTTATATTCTACGTTAAAAAATTTATCTTCTTCAGAAACGCTTTTCTTGCCATTGCCAGTCTACATTTTATATCCTACTTCGGCCATCATCAGTTATTTACCCGCCCAAATAACAAATTTCTTCTGCTCGTTTCCTAATCTACGTCGCACAGTATCCTTGGTTAGCTTTCGCTCATGTTCATCTTATACCCTCCTTTCAAGATGCGGTCCATTCCATTCAGAGGCTCTTCCGAGTCCTTTGCTATGTCTGGTAGAATTACAAAGTCATGATAAACCTCAAAGTTTTTATTTCTTCTTCCTGAACTTTAATTCCGACTCTATATTTTTCTTTGTTTTCCTTTACTGCTTGCTCAATATACAGATTGAATACCATCGGGGACAGCCTACAATCCTGTCTCACTCACTCCTCAACCACTGTCTCCTTTTCACCCGCCCCCCCTCCCCTCCCCGACTCTTATAACTACGGTCTTAAATAACGTAACTATCTGGCGAACGGTCCGGACATTTGGATGATGTCGTCCAGGATACCGAGCAGCATATGTAGCACACGCTCGTTGGGCATTTTGATCACAATAGCCATACATCAACACGATATTGACCTTTTTCGCTATTGGTAAACGGTCCATTTTAACACGGGTAATGTATCACGAAGCAAATACCCTCCGCACTGGCGGAATGTTACGTGATACCATGTACTTATACGTTTGTGACTATTACAGCGTCATCTATCACAAAGCGAAAAAAGTGGTCCAACTAAAACATTCATATTTCTTTACGTACTATACGAATATGTAATAAAAATGGGGGTTCCTATTTTAAAAAAAACGCAGTTTATTTCCGTTTGACCTATGGCAGCGCCATCTAGCGGGCCAACCATAGCGCCATCTGGTTTCCCCTTCAAGCTAGACGAGTTTTGTTCTTTGTAGTTTTTTCTTCTGATGCTTATTTCGTGAGATATTTGGGCTTTTCACGATCAAATGACCACCCTATATACCTGACGCCAAGGATATTCTCTTTAAACTGATGTAATAATAGTCCGTGACCTAAAGATGATAGCTTGACTGAAACTGGTTGTCCGTAAACAAACACACGTAACACAGCAGCTTTTGGTGGTTTTGTGATGCCATTCCTTAAATACAAGGAAGGTCTGCAACACTGTTTGCAGAAAATATTTCGTAGTAACGCATCGTAATCAAATCATTCAATGATAACTTGGTAATAAGTCGAACCAGTAATGATACCAGTCGCATAATCTGAGGCTGAAATATACAGTGTGAAGCGAAATCCGAGCACTCGGGCTCTGCAGAGAGACTCCTCACATGCCAGCGATAAAAAACTGTTTCTCACAAAATTTCTTCCGGCGAGTACATCCGGCAGAAAAAGGACGTTAGAGTGTGGCAGTCTGGCAATACTGTAATCACATGTATGCTAACTATCGCTGTTATCAAACGTTGCTGGCACAGTCGATAGATTTGTGAGTTAGCATGCACGAGGTCGAGGGTTCGATTCTGGCTTAGGGTGCACTTTTTTATTTGTTAATTTCATTCTGTAATATACGCCGTTTCTTAGATCATATGTATCCTAAATTTACAACATTTTGTAACGGTAAACATAACAAATACATGGTTAGACAAATAAGAAATAGCCACTTAAAAGAAATGACTTGTCACAGGACAGACTAACTACAAAAACAATATAGATTTGGAGATGCTAAAGATGATAGCTCAGTACAATAACAAAACATCTACTTGTCATTTATACTACATGCAATATGAATGCTCAGATGTCACACATTACCAACCAGTGACAATAATAGTGTCCACATTAATGTCCACATGACCTTCACAACAGAATATGTTGTCCTCAGAGCAACAGATGCTCAAAGCGATCTTCCTACACGTCTAAACATTGCGCAACCCGTCGGATCATACAGCTCTGGACCCTCCGCAGCAAAACTGAGTTAACAGTAACAAGAGCAGCATAAACATGCACTACCAATTCTTCCACATTCTTGAATGGAGTAGAGTACACGTGCTCCTTTAGGTGTCCCCCAAGGAAGAAATCCAGGGGATTCAGGTCAGGTGAACGTGGTGCTCATTCAACTGAGCCATTACCCTGGAGTTATTCTGTCCAAGCACTTTAACTCCAGAGTGTGAAGGTGCACCATCGTGTTGGAACCATATACTCTGCCAAACATGTAGTGGAACGTCTTCCAGCACATCAGGCGGGTAGTTTGAGAGGAATGCATGATACCATTGTGCAGTCAATCAGTCAGGCAAAATGTAGGGACCCAAACACTTGTCGCCCAATATTCTGGCCAAGACATTGATACCAAAGCGAACTTGATATCCATAGTTGTGGGTGACATGCAGGTTAACCTCACGAATGGTGGGCATCGTGCATATTGAAGACACCTTCAAAAGTGAATGCTGCTTCATCCAATCATATTATGGTGTTCCCGAAGTCAACGTTGGCTTCCTATTGTTGTTGGAACCATTCACGGAACCACATCCGCTGATGTCTACAGGACCATTGGAGGAGGGTACAAAGAAAACAGGTTTCGCATCTAGTAGATGAAGTGGTAGGAATAAATTCACGTCGACGACGTGGAAAGGGCTTCTTTCAAAGTTTACCAATCTTCCATTTCTACAGTTGTAGTTTGTAAATGCAAATGTTTTCTAGAGGACCCGCTGCCATCGTTGTTGAAGATTCAGATGCCTGATACCATACCACCTGGACTACATTTACTAAATAAAAAACATATTCCCCAACCCAGGACCGAAACATCGACCTCCTGCATGCTAACCCAAAACTGTATCCACTGCACCAACTGTACAGTACAGAAAATGTGTGCTGACAGAGGTAGTTACAATACATGTGGTTACTGTGTTGCCATACTGCCACTCTTTAATGGGCTTTTTCTGCCAGATGTACTCGCCAGACGAAATTTTGTGAGAGACATTTTTTTTATCGCTGGCATGTGAGGAGGCGCGCTGCAAAGCACGAGTGCGCGAATTTCGCTTCAGCCCTGTATAATAAAAATAACTCATAAGGTGATATCTCTCAAGCACAGCTAAGTGCGACGAAACTACCGACCAGACAGTGTATTGGTATAGACAGTGAACTCGTTTGGAGAGAAGTGGGGTTCAAATTTCTGTGTAGCCATCATAACTAAGGTTTGCTGAAGTATCAACACTTCAGGTAAATGCAACAACAATGCATTCACCAAGATCATGGCCACTTTAGTCCACCATGTTTGTGTAATCTAAGCAGTGTTCGTTTTTTTACTGACCTCAATATCAGTGGGATATGAAGTACGTGTAAAGCCACCAGGAGTTGTTAAAATCAGAGGGTGTAGCTTCTCAGTAAAGCCTTGGAAGTTACTTACAGTTTCTCCATACCTCACAACTCTTATCAAAAACAAAGTGGCCAAGAGAAAGTGGAAGCGCATTTTTAAATGGAATGTTGCAGAAAGATTACATGGTAAATACTGTAACTCTTCATGTATACTGTAGAAGAAATATTGCTCAGACAGATGCAAGAGCAGTGAAAACAGTCTATTAATCCTTGTAAAATTTACCGCATCATAAAATGATTGACTGGAAATACTATAGGATCCACTATAGAAATTGACGGTATAACAATACTGTCTAGAGTTGTCTCAGATTCTAGTTATTGGCAGGTGTCACCAGGAAAGTACTATAGACAATATAGCTGTAGAGTACAGAGGGCTGAATTACCGAATGTTTACTTTGCCATTTTGATTGAATATATTCGTGTCTATACAACTTTTCTACAGAATATTGCATGTATCATTAGCAGAAGAACTTCAAAATGATCAGGTACTTTTATGACATTTTAATTGCTGCTAAAACCTGGCATGAAAAAATAATACATCGAAGAAATTACTCAAGGTATATAATAACTGAATAAGTGTGATCTAGCTAAGTTCTTGAGTCGTGTATGGCTCTCAGACATACAGAAAACAGAGCAAAAGTGCTGTAACTGAAGAATGTGCGGTTGGAGGTGACTGGTTGCTGCTATACTACGCCTTCGATCACAAAAACAGTGCGTTTGCGCTATGTGTTGAGAACTGTACTAGATTTAGAAATAATTTTGGAACACGGAACGATAAGTGATGTCGTGATCGCATGAATAGAAGTGACATTAAAAAATCAAATGACGGAAAATACGTATAAATTAAGGGAAAATACGCTCAAATAAGGGGAAATTGTGGGAGTACTTGCATGTATTCTGACTGGTGCAGTACAATACTTGTACATGGGAACGAGTATATGACAGCAAGAGTAATACGGAAAACGGCGAGCTGGAAGCACCGGGAACCGGGGATACAATCTTTTATTTTTCGCCGAGGCAACATTCTACTATATGTCTGTTGAGGTAATAGTGACACGCGCGGGTTGACTGCTGTCTTTGACACTTCCCTGAAAAAAAGAGAAACATCTGTCTCTAAACCTACTTGCATATGCGTTAAAGGATGACAGAGAGTGGATGGAGTGATAGGGTGAGATGGAGCTGTAACGAGGTAGGATTTAATGGTAGACTGATGTGGCATTCCAGAGAGAGAGGGATATGTTGCTGCAGGTCATTTGACCATTTTTTTCCGTTGTTCTATCGGGATGCATCATTTGTGCGACATGACCTGCGTTAGACTCGCATACAACTGCGTGTTCTCTCTACTTGCGATCGTTAACAGCAAAGCTCTCGGTCATCAGAGAACTCCCATCCTCTTTCGACAAATTCCTCTAGTCAAACAAAGATTTATGCGATGTACTCCACTCCCCTGCTGCATCTTGGGTTAAAATCGAGTCTTCAGTTTCATAACTACGGTGACTCGAAGTTAGCGACAGGTGTTTTTGAGGTACTATAATTTCCGTGTATACATCTGCTTGACAGATTCCTGTTTACGGAGTTAGTGACGTGTAACTTCACATGTCAAACACTGCTTCTATCCGTTTGTCCCTTTCTTTGTAAAAGGCATTCCCCGTTACTAACGATCGTTTTGTATAGGACTAATGCGGGCATAGTATAATTTCTGAACCGTGATCAGATGTGAATAGTGGGGGCTGTACACCTCAGGAAAGCTATATTGTACGTGTATCACAAGGAATCGATGTTTTAAGGAAGTAGTTTTTCATTTTACGGTTTATCGCCATAGTTTATCGTAGAGAAACCTGCAAGCTACACTACTAATGGCAAACAGCTGGAGACAGCGTCTGCCGTAAAATATCTAGGGGTAACTATCCAGAGCGACCTTAAGTGGAATTACCATATAAAACAGATAGTGGGAAAAGCAGACACAAGACTCAGATTCATCGGAAGAATCTTAAGGAAACGTAACTCATCCACGAAATAAATGGCTTATAAAGCGCTTGTTCCCCCGATTCTTAAGTATTGTTCATCTATCTGGAATCCCTATCAGGTAGGACTGATGTAGGAGACAGAGAAGATCCAACGAAGAGTGGTGCGTTTCGTCTCGGGATCGTTTAGCTGGTGAGAGAGCGTTACGGAGATGACAAACTCCACCGACCGACGTTACAAGAGAGACGTTGTGCATCATGGAGAGATTTACTACTGAAATTTCGGGACAGCACTTTTCAGGAGGAATCAGGCAACATATTGCTTCCCCCCAGATACATCTCGCTTATTGACCACAAGGAGAAAATTCGAGAAATTAGAGCCAATCATTCTTCCCACGCACTATCTGCAAGTGGAACAGGGTTAGAGAGATCAGATAGAGGTACCGAAAGTACCCTCCGACACACTCCATTAGGTGGCTTGCGGAGTATAATATAAACGTAGAAGGAGAATGTATGTCATGCGCTAGAAATATACGTATTTCTTACATTGGGATAGTAACAGTGTTACATTCCATACGACTAATAGGTTGGAAACCGCAACGATCTAACATTATAGCGTGTTTTAAGTGTAGCCTTAGGAGTGCATGTGTTTATGTTCTCTCTTACCAATACTTTCTTGGTAATAACCCCAGACACTAGAAAAATACTTTAGAA
Source organism: Schistocerca serialis cubense (assembly GCF_023864345.2). Classification (NCBI taxonomy): domain Eukaryota; kingdom Metazoa; phylum Arthropoda; class Insecta; order Orthoptera; family Acrididae; genus Schistocerca; species Schistocerca serialis. Next base: position 405,977,416 of record NC_064643.1, read on the forward strand.
TTGCTATCGCAGTTGATTTACGTAAAAGGCATCTAACACTGTCAGTCTGGAGCTCCATCATGCATAAAAACCACCCGTTTCTTGTTCTTAACCGTCTGTTATATCATCACAACAGTTTCATATCTACTGCACTCTGATAAGGGGTGCCAATCTCCTCGACATTCGCGCATCTGGAAAAATCCTGTGCTCTTGTATGGGTGAGGCACAGCAGCTACAGCCTCGGTTCGCACTATTCCTACACGAAACGTGGAATGTAGCGGTCTACTTCTGGTCAGCTGCGTTCTTCAAACACAATTGCGAGGAGATCTTTTGGTCTCTAACTTTATCCCATCCACATAGAGAAAGATCGTAAGTTACGCACTATGAACGAAGTGCTAGAGATATATAGGTCGCTGCCTGGTATACTTTGCTGAATATGTTCGAGAATTAACTACGAATGAACGTACTGCACAGTCATCTACTTACATCCGCGATGTTACTCTCAAAATAGTGGATGGGCTGTTTAGCGATGATACAGAAATTGAGGAGCATGCTGCCGCTTCATTGGTCGGTGTTGATTACGATGAAATTGCTAAAACTGATTGCACTATCAACTACGTTGCTTATTAGTACAGTACCTCGACGGTGTCTTTTCCATCCCAACAATCCAGGTACGCTGATGATTACCACATAATGTGATGTCTAGTTTACTGGGGGAGTCAATGGACCAGGCGTATTAATGTCAAATGGTTCAAATGGTTCTAAGCACTATGGGACTTAACATCTGAGGTCATCAGTCCCCTAGACTTAGAATTACCTGAAACTAACTAACCTAAGGACATCACACACATCCATACCCGAGGCAGGATTCGAACCTGCGACTCTAGCAGCAGCGCGGTTCCGGTCAGAAGCGCCTAGAACCGCTAAGTCACAGCGGCCGTCTATTATTGTCAGTTTAGCATCTCACACAGACGTCGAAGTAATGGCGGAAAAAAAATATATGGTAGTGTACAAAGCGTGTTACAGCAGAAAAAGCGGTGTATCAAACAATGAAACAGCGTGCCCCTCCTGCAACTGATAACATGTGGGAGAAGGTTCGCGTACAGTACAGGCGATGAAACTCTAAACCAGTCGGTGCAAGTGACGTCGATCACTGGCCACCTGCTCCAGTGGATAAATACCTGTATATTTAAGAGGATCGCCGCATATGATCGATGGTGGCATGTAGACGGTATTCGTTTTCGATATATCAGAAGAGAGAGATGCGGTAAAAATCTATCGGATGAAATTAACAAAGCTTTTATAGTTCGTAATCTTTCTCTGCTGGATGGTACAGAATAACGATGGTAGAATGTTTGGGTGATAGACATAAATGGATCCTGAGGGACACGGATCTGTCGAACATGGGTGACAGAGCTACGACAACATGTTCACACTTACATCGAGTGTCAAAACACGCTCCTATAGCATTTACTCAGCTCATTCTGTTTGTATACAGGTTGCAGAATATGGTGGATATTGCTCTCTCCGATTTCAGGGTAAAATTGCTAAAATTGATTTCGCTATCAACTGTGGTGGGTATTACAGTACATCACTCCATAACAATGGCGTCTTTCCAATCCTGATCATCCACTGGGTACACTGTTGATCACCGCATAATGATTTACTGACACCACTCCATTGAGATGAAGGGAGCCTTGACGAACACTGGGTATCTGCTGCTTGTCACTGGAGAACATGAGATTAAATGTAGAGGTCATCACCTTAATAGAGTTGTTTGAAAGCTTTCCTTATTGCTACATACTCGTCCTATTTCCATATGCTGCGATACCCTACACTTGTTTATATATATACACTCCTGGAAATGGAAAAAAGAACACATTGACACCGGTGTGTCAGACCCACCATACTTGCTCCGGACACTGCGAGAGGGCTGTACAAGCAATGATCACACGCACGGCACAGCGGACACACCAGGAACCGCGGTGTTGGCCGTCGAATGGCGCTAGCTGCGCAGCATTTGTGCACCGCCGCCGTCAGTGTCAGCCAGTTTGCCGTGGCATACGGAGCTCCATCGCAGTCTTTAACACTGGTAGCATGCCGCGACAGCGTGGACGTGAACCGTATGTGCAGTTGACGGACTTTGAGCGAGGGCGTATAGTGGGCATGCGGGAGGCCGGGTGGACGTACCGCCGAATTGCTCAACACGTGGGGCGTGAGGTCTCCACAGTACATCGATGTTGTCGCCAGTGGTCGGCGGAAGGTGCACGTGCCCGTCGACCTGGGACCGGACCGCAGCGACGCACGGATGCACGCCAAGACCGTAGGATCCTACGCAGTGCCGTAGGGGACCGCACCGCCACTTCCCAGCAAATTAGGGACACTGTTGCTCCTGGGGTATCGGCGAGGACCATTCGCAACCGTCTCCATGAAGCTGGGATAAGGTCCCGCACACCGTTAAGCCGTCTTCCGCTCACGCCCCAACATCGTGCAGCCCGCCTCCAGTGGTGTCGCGACAGGCGTGAATGGAGGGACGAATGGAGACGTGTCGTCTTCAGCGATGAGAGTCGCTTCTGCCTTGGTGCCAATGATGGTCGTATGCGTGTTTGGCGCCGTGCAGGTGAGCGCCACAATCAGGACTGCATACGACCGAGGCACACAGGGCCAACACCCGGCATCATGGTGTGGGGAGCGATCTCCTACACTGGCCGTACACCACTGGTGATCGTCGAGGGGACACTGAATAGTGCACGGCACATCCAAACCGTCATCGAACCCATCGTTCTACCATTCCTAGACCGGCAAGGGAACTTGCTGTTCCAACAGGACAATGCACGTCCGCATGTATCCCGTGCCACCCAACGTGCTCTAGAAGGTGTAAGTCAACTACCCTGGCCAGCAAGATCTCCGGATCTGTCCCCCATTGAGCATGTTTGGGACTGGATGAAGCGTCGTCTCATGCGGTCTGCACGTCCAGCACGAACGCTGGTCCAACTGAGGCGCCAGGTGGAAATGGCATGGCAAGCCGTTCCACAGGACTACATCCAGCATATCTACGATCGTCTCCATGGGAGAATAGCAGCCTGCATTGCTGCGAAAGGTGGATATACACTGTACTAGTGCCGACATTGTGCATGCTCTGTTGCCTGTGTCTATGTGCCTGTGGTTCTGTCAGTGTGATCATGTGATGTATCTGACCCCAGGAATGTGTCAATAAAGTTTCCCCTTCCTGGGACAATGAATTCACGGTGTTCTTATTTCAATTTCCAGGAGTGTATATATATATATATATATATATATATATATATATATATATATATATATATATATATATATATATATATATTCCCGAGGACATGCAGCTTTACTGTATGATTAAATGATGATGGCGTCCTGTTGGGTAAAATATTCCGGAGGTAAAATAGTCCCCCATTCGGATCTCCGGGCGGGGACTACTCAAGAGGACGTCGTTATCAGGAGAAAGAAAACTGGCATTCTACGGATCGAAGCGTGGAATGTCAGATCCCTTAATCGGGCAGGTAGGTTACAAAATTTAAAAAGGGAAATGGATAGGTTAAAGTTAGATATAGTGGGAATTAGTGAAGTTCGGTGGCAGGAGGAACAAGACTTTTGGTCAGGTGATTACAGGGTTATAAATACAAAATCAAATAGGGGTAATGCAGGAGTAGGTTTAATAATGAATAAAAAATAGGAGTGCGGGTTAGCTACTACAAACAGCATAGTGAACGCATTATTGTGGCCCAGATAGACACAAAGCCCATGCCTACTACAGTAGTACAAGTTTATATGCCAACTAGCTCTGCAGATGATGAAGAAATTGATGAAATGTATGACGAGATAAAAGAAATTATTCAGGTAGTGAAGGGAGACGAAAATTTAATAATCATTGGTGACTGGAATTCGTCAGTAGGAAAAGGGAGAGAAGGAAACATAGTAGGTGAATATGGATTGGGGGGAAGAAATGAAAGAGGAAGCCGCCTTGTAGAATTTTGCACAGAGCATAACTTAATCATAGCTAACACTTGGTTCAAGAATCATGAAAGAAGGTTGTATACCTGGAAGAATCCTGGAGATACTAAAAGGTATCAGATAGATTACATAATGATAAGACAGAGATTTAGGAACCAAGTTTTAAATTGTAAGACATTTCCAGGGGCAGATGTGGATTCTGACCACAATCTATTGGTTATGAACTGCAGATTGAAACTGAAGAAACTGCAAAAAGGTGGGAATTTAAGAAGATGGGACCTGGATAAACTGAAAGAACCAGAGGTTGTAGAGAGTTTCAGGGAGAGCATAAGGGAACAATTGACAGGAATGGGGGAAAGAAATACAGTAGAAGAAGAATGGGTAGCTCTGAGGGATGAAGTAGTGAAGGCAGCAGAGGATGAAGTAGGTAAAAAGACGAGGGCTAGTAGAAATCCTTGGGTAACAGAAGAAATATTGAATTTAATTGATGAAAGGAGAAAATATAAAAATGCAGTAAATGTAGCAGGCAAAAAGGAATACAAACGTCTCAAATATGAGATCGACAGGAAGTGCAAAATGGCTAAGCAGGGATGGCTAGAGTACAAATGTAAGGATGTAGAGGCTTGTCTCACTAGGGGTAGGATAGATACTGCCTTCAGGAAAATTAAAGAGACCTTTGGAGAGAAGAGAACCACTTGTATGAATATCAAGAGCTCAGATGGAAACCCAGTTCTAAGCAAAGGAGGGAAGGCAGAAAGGTGGAAGGAGTATATAGAGGGTTTATACAAGGGCGATTTACTTGAGGACAATATTATGGAAATGGAAGAGGATGTAGATGAAGATGAAATGGGAGATAAGATACTGCCTGAAGAGTTTGACAGAGCACTGAAAGACCTGAGTCGAAACAAGGCCCCGGGAGTAGACAACATTCCACTAGAACTACTGATGGCCTTGGGAGAGCCAGTCATGACAAAACTCTACCATCTGGTGAACAAGATGTATGAGACAGGCAAAATACCCACAGAGTACAAGAAGAATATAATAATTCCAATCCCAAAGAAAGCAGGTGTTGACAGATGTGAAAATTACCGAACTATCAGTTTAATAAGTCACAGCTGCAAAATACCAACGCGAATTCTTTACAGACGAATGGAAAAACTGGTAGAAGCCGACCTCGGGGAGGATCAGTTTGGATTCCGTAGAGATGTTGGAACACGTGAGGCAATACTAACCTTACGACTTATCTTAGAAGAAAGATTAAGAAAAGGCAAACCTACATTTCTAGCATTTGTAGACTTAGAGAAAGCTTTTGACAACGTTAACTGGAATACTCTCTTTCAAATTCTGAAGGTGGTAGGGGTAAAATACAGGGAGCGAAAGGCTATTTACAATTTGTACAGAAACCAGATGGCAGTTATAAGAGTCGAGGGGTATAAAAGGGAAGCAGTGGTTGGGAAGGGTGTGAGACAGGGCTGTAGCCTATCTCCGGTGTTATTCAATCTGTATATTGAGCAAGCACTAAAGGAAACAAAAGAAGAGTTCGGAATATGTATTAAAATTCATGGAGAAGAAGTAAAAACTTTGAGTTTCGCCGATGACATTGTAATTCTGTCAGAGACAGCAAAGGACTTGGAAGAGCAGTTGAACGGAATGGACAGTGTCTTGAAAGGAGGATATAAGATGAACATCAACAAAAGCAAAACGAGGATAATGGAATGTAGTCAAATTAAATCGGGTGATGCTGAGGGGATTAGATTAGGAAATGAGACACTTAAAGTAGTAAAGGAGTTTTGCTATTTAGGGAGTAAAATAACTGATGATGGTCGAAGTAGAGAGGATATAAAATGTAGACTGGCAATGGCAAGGAAATCGTTTCTGAAGAAGAGAAATTTGTTAACATCGAGTATAGATTTAAGTGTCAGGAAGTCGTTTCTGAAAGTATTTGTATGGAGTGTAGCCATGTATGGAAGTGAAACATGGACGATAACCAGTTTGGACAAGAAGAGAATAGAAGCTTCCGAAATGTGGTGCTACAGAAGAATGCTGAAGATAAGGTGGGTAGATCACGTAACTAATGAGGAGGTATTGAATAGGATTGGGGAGAAGAGAAGTTTGTGGCACAACTTGACTAGAAGAAGGGATCGGTTGGTAGGACATGTTTTGAGGCATCAAGGGATCACAAATTTAGCATTGGAGTGCAGCGTGGAGGGTAAAAATCGTAGAGGGAGACCAAGAGATCAATACACTAAGCAGATTCAGAAGGATGTAGGTTGCAGTAGGTACTGGGAGATGAAGAAGCTTGCACAGGATAGAGTAGCATGGAGAGCTGCATCAAACCAGTCTCAGGACTGAAGACCACAACAACAACAACATATATATATATATATATATATATATATATTATATATATATTATATATATATTCACCAATAAAATAACAGTACCTCTTTCTATTTGTGCTGTCTCACGCATGTTGTGAACAGCACCTTCCACCGATGGTCAACATCAGAACACTAATCATGTACATGACTGCAAAATGAAGGAACAATGCTCTTCGGAACGGAGCACCGAGAGATCCGCTACCTTTTCGATTGGAAGATGAGATTAACTGCACAGGTTACTGGAAGCGCTTTACAATACCTCAAACTCTTCCAGTTTCCATATGTTGCGACGTCTTCCACATTTTTGCCAATGAGAAACATCGCATCTGTGTTTTATCTCTATCATCCTATGGTGTGGTAGCTGTATTGTTTATGCCACCTGATGTTCCGTGAGAGCCAGAGGGTCGAAATGTGTTAATGTTAGTTTAGCAGCAGCTGGCGTGGGTCTCTAAGTAATGGTACAAGAAACAAAGTGTATGGCGGTGTACACTAATTGGGTGTGTTACAACCGAAAAAAACAATGTATTTAATTGCTTATGAAGGAGCGATACAGGAACCCTCTCGTGTGATTGATTGTCGGTTTGATATGGTCATCCTACAGTACAGGTGATGAAACGTTACAACGATCTGTGGAAGCGGCTTTGATCATGAACCACCTCTATATTTAATAGGATCGCCACATATGTTTGGGTGATAAACATGAATGCACCCTGAGAGACACAGATCTCCTTCAGACTACCTGTACGTAGTTTGGAGATGTGTTACAAAATCTTCACCCTTGCTCCATGCCGTGTGTGATGTGTAGTAGTTTTCCTAATTTTCATCAACAAGAAACACCACTGTAATTGCTCCTATTACCTCTTCTACTACCTCATGTTGCAGGGGAAAACTTCGTTTGGGGATGGCCTTACACACTGTACATGTTTGGCTGAGCTATGACACCATGTTCCCATTTCCACCTAGTGATCAAAACGCGCTCCTGTCGCATTAACTCAGCTCGTCCTGTTTCCCCGCAGGAAGTAGATGGCCTTAGATATAGCGCTCTCCGACTTCCGTACAGGTCAGACTTAAACTGGGACGATCACATAGACTAAGCTGCATGGAGGGCGGGGCAGAGACTTGTGAGGAGCAGTTTCAAGATGCGTAGGGGCTGTCTAAAAACAACGCTGGAGTTCTTGGTGTATGGGATCCTTAGCAGATAGTTTTGGGGGAAAAAAAGACTGGGTGACTCTCCTTTCGAGATACGAGAGCGTCACGAATATGACTCACCAGTGGCTGTAACCATTAAAAGACGTCTCTACAAGATACAACTTGGGTACTTAGTAGAATGGATAGACTTGATTTCAAATCGCAGACAGCATTTCTACCTGAAAGCATAACACTATCAGCGAATTGTGTGTGTGCCTGTAGACTCAAGACTGCTTTTTATGCAGGGTGATGGTAATATAGGCTTTATGATCGTGTTTTAATAGTGCAGTTCTTATGCGAAATGTATGTTGTGGGCTGTAAAATGCCTCTGTGGTCAGCTTCAAATGTCATTTCTCAATAGTGTTCCTCGGAAGGAAGATCGTGTCCCCTCCATGGATTCCCAGTTGTCCTAGCTGGTGAGTGTAATCCGACTGCGGAGAGAAAAAATATTCGTCATGCAAAGTGACTCTCATGATCAATTTAATTAATTAACATATCAAAGTCATATCAATGACGTGCCATCTGGCAGATGGAAGAGATGGCTAGAATAGTGCAAAATTATTCTTCACAAGCGTTTCTTTTTTTTCGTTTTGGCGATATCTTTTAACGAAATTTCAATCTACCACCTAGACAGGGCGAGACAGGCTCTCACGATTCGTTTCGTAAATGCTTGTGTGATACAGTATCTTAATGGTAAAACGGGCCCTGTCATAGTTTACAAAACAGCTACATTCTCTTGAATTATAGCTTTTTGTCAAACGTAAACTGAATGGTTTTTTTTCCGAAATGTGTGCCAATGGCGTGAAAGATTGTCTAAAATGTTTGTAATACTCACGTGCATGACAGTTTATTTACAGACACTTAACGCGAAACATGCTGTCAGGTCATGCAATTTGTTGAACAAGCTGGAAAGATTTGCTTAATATAGAATTTTTTTCTTTGGAGTTTAAATTCTCGCTTTTTCTTTACTCCCCAATGACGGTTTCGAAATAATGAGGAAATTCTGTGGTAATTGGTAGTTAGCCGGCCGGAGTGGCTGTGCGGTTCTAGGCGCTACAGTCTGGAACCGCGAGACTGCTACGGTCGCAGGTTCGAATCCTGCCTCGGGCATGGATGTGTGTGATGTCCTTAGGTTAGTTAGGTTTAAGTAGTTTTAAGTTCTAGGGGACTGATGACCTCAGTAGTTAATTCCCATAGTGCTCACCGACGTCTAGGGGTAGCGTCTTTGATTCATAATCAAAATGTTTTCGGTCCCGGGTTCGATCCCCGCCACGGCCTAAATTTTGATAAATAATCAGCATTGGCGGCCGAAGACTTCCGGCATAAGAAGTCAGCCTCATTCTGACAACGGCCTTGTCTAAGAAGGCGGAGGAGCGGATAGAGGTTCAGGGCACTCTCTTGTCCTAGGGGTGGGAAATTGCCCCTAAAGGAGGAAGAATCAGCAATGATCAACGACATGAGGATGCAGAAGGCAATGGAAACCACTGCATTAAAGACACGTAACGTGTAATCACAGGACATGTGGCTGTAATTGAAGAAGTGTCGTGATGATCTCTCCATTGGCAAAAGATTCCGGAATAGTCCCCCATTCGGATCTCCGGGAGGGGACTGGCAAGGAGGAGGTTACCATGAGAAAAAGATTGAATAATCAATGAAAGGATAACGTTCTACGAGTCGGGGCGTAGAAAGTCAGAAGCTTGAACGTGGTAGGGAGACTAGAAAATCTGAAAAGGGAAATGCAAAGGCTCAATTTAGATATAGTAGGGGTCAGTGAAGTGAAGTGGAAGGAAGGGATTTCTGGTCAGATGAGTATCGGGTAATATCAACAGCAGCAGAAAATGGTATAACAGGTGTAGGATTCGTTATGAATAGGAAGGCAGGGCAGAGGGTGTGTTACTGTGAACAGTTCAGTGACCGGGTTGTTCTAATCAGAATCGACAGCAGACCAACACCGACAACGATGTTCAGGTATACATGCCGACGTCGCAAGCTGAAGGTGAACAGATAGAGAAAGTGTATGAGGATATTGAAAGGGTAATGCAGTATGTAAAGGGGGACGAAAATCTAATGGTCATGGGCGACTGGAATGCAGTTGTAGGGAAGGAGTAGAAGAAAAGGTTACAGGAGAATATGGGCTTGGGACAAGGAATGAAAGAGGAGAAAGACTAATTGAGTTCTGTTACAAGTTTCAGCTAGTAATAGCGAATACCCTCTTCAAGAATTACAAGAGGAGGAGGTATACTTGGAAAAGGCCGGGAGATACGGGAAGATTTCAATTAGATTACATCATGGTCAGACAGAGATTCCGAAATCAGATAGTGGATTGTAAGGCGTACCCAGGAGCAGATATAGACTCAGATCACAATATAGTAGTGATGAAGAGTAGGCTGAAGTTCAAGACATTAGTCAGGAAGAATCAATACGCAAAGAAGTGGGATACGGAAGTACTAAGGAATGACGAGATACGTTTGAAGTTCTCTAACGCTATAGATACAGCAATAAGGAATAGCGCAGTAGGCAGTACAGTTGAAGAGAAATGGACATCTCTAAAAAGAGCCATCACAGAAGTTGGGAAGGAAAACATAGGTACAAAGAAGGTAGCTGCGAAGAAACCATGGGAAACAGAAGAAATACTTCAGTTGATTGATGAAAGGAGGAAGTACAAACATGTTCCGGGAAAATCAGGAATACAGAAGTACAAGTCGCTGAGGAATGAAATAAATAGGAAGTGCAGGGAAGCTAAGAAGAAATGGCTGCAGGCAAAATGTGAAGACATAGAAAAAGATATGACTGTCGGAAGAACAGACTCAGCATACAGGAAAGTCAAAACAACCTTTGGTGTCATTAAAAGCAACGGTGGTAACATTAAGAGTGCAAAGGGAATCCCACTGTTAAATGCAGAGGAGAGAGCAGATAGGTGGAAAGAATACATTGAAAGCCTCTATGAGGGTGAAGATTTGTCTGATGTGATAGAAGAAGAAACAGGAGTCGATTTAGAAGAGATAGGGGATCCAGTATTAGAATCGGAATTTAAAGGAGCTTCGGAGGACTTACGGTCAAATAAGGCAGAAGGGATAGATAACATTCCATCAGAATTTCTAACATCTTTGGGGGAAGTGGCAACAAAACGACTATTCACGTTGGTATGTAGAATATACGAGTCTGACGACATACCATCTGACTTTCGGAAAAGCATCATCCACACAATTCCGAAGACGGCAAGAGCTGACAAGTGCGAGAATTATCGCACAATCAGCTTAACAGCTCATGCATCGAAGCTGCTTACAAGAATAATACACAGAAGAATGGAAAAGAAAATTGAGAATGCGCTAGGTGACGATCAGTTTGGCTTTACGAAAAGTAAAGGGACGAGAGAGGCAATTCTGACGTTACGGCTAATAATGGAAGCAAGGCTAAAGAAAAATCAAGACACTTTCATAGGATTTGTCGACCTGGAAAAAGCGTTCGACAATATAAAATGGTGCAAGCTGTTCGAGATTCTGAAAAAAGTAGGGGTAAGCTATAGGGAGAGACGGGTCATATACAATATGTACAACAACCAAGAGGGAATAATAAGAGTGGACGATCAAGAACGAAGTGCTCATATTAAGAAGGGTGTAAGACAAGGCTGTAGCCTTTCGCCCCTACTCTTCAATCTGTACATCGAGGAAGCAATGATGGAAATAAAAGAAAGGTTCAGGAGTGGAATTAAAATACAAGGTGAAAGGATATCAATGATACGATTCGCTGATGACATTGCTATCCTGAGTGAAAGTGAAGAAGAATTAAGTGATCTGCTGAACGGAATGAACAGTCTAATTAGTACACAGTATGGTTCGAGAGTAAATCGGAGAAAGACGAAGGTAATGAGAAGTAGTAGAAATGAGAACAGCGAGGAACTTAACATCAGGATTGATGGTCACGAAGTCAATGAAGTTAAGGAATTCTGCTACCTAGGCAGTAAAATAACTAATGACGGACGGAGCAAGGAGGACATCAAAAGCAGATTCGCTATGGCAAAAAAGGCATTTCTGGCCAAGAGAAATCTACTAATATCAAATACCGGCCTTAATTTGAGGAAGAAATTTCTGAGGATGTACGTCTTGAGTACAGCATTGTATGGTAGTGAAACATGGACTGTGGGAAAACCGGAACAGAAGAGAATCGAAGCATTTGAGATGTGGTGCTATGGACGAATGTTGAAAATTGGGTGGACTGATAAGGTAAGGAATGAGGAGGTTCTACGCAGAATCGGAGAGGAAAGGAATATGTGGAAAACACTGATAAGGAGAAGGGACAGGATGATAGGACATCTGCTAAGACATGAGGGAATGACTTCCATGGTACTAGAGGAAGCTGTAGAGGGCAAAAACTGTAGAGGAAGACGTCAAGCAAATAATTGAGGACGTAGGTTGCAAGTGCTACTCTGAGATGAAGAGGTTAGCACAGGAAAGGAATTCGTGGCGGGCCGCATCAAACCAGTCAGTAGACTGATGAAAAAAAAAAAAAAGTGCTCAGAGCCATTTGAACCATTAATCGGTAGTTCTCGCATCAAAATAGTCGAAGCTCTTTTTTCCCTGATTTTACGCAGGGTGGGCATGTTTCTGCTGATCATTTGTAATCGGTTTCGGTACACTTCCTGGATGTCACAAAATACTGAGATGCGACTGCAGTCGAACGTAAAAGCTATACCGATTTTGCTCATATAACTAAAAGAAAATGGACTTTAAATACTTTCGTGAGAAGAGGACATTTATTATGGTGGCAAATGTGTTTTGCTTTTTTTAATAGATGCTTGATTATAGATGTGTTGACGTCAAATACAATTGTTCTCCATCACCAAACGGCAGGCTGTTGCAGGCGAGGGTGCAGGAGGGTGTGTCTGCTGTGGTGGTCGCCGGACACAGCCGCCTCTTTTTTCCATGGGTGAGCGGCGTGTGGGGCCTCTGTCACTATATTTTAGATGAACAACTTGCACTTGAGGCAGTCATCCTTTTATCTGCTGTTGTTTAGTTGATTATACACGCTATTATTTTGGCATAGGAGCGTCGCTTTAAGGCGGCAGCCAGATGGTGGAAAGCCGAGTGCTGATCTGGACTGTTCTCCAGATGGGCAGGGTTATGCTACTCAATTTCCCTCTTGTATTGCCCAGGAACGCCGCCTTAAGGCGGCGGCCAGGTGGTGGAAAGCCGAATGCAGCGAGCGACTGCAGAGGGTGGCACCAAAGGGCAGACAGTGGCCTGCCCACACCGCAAGGCGGTCGACGGAGCAGCTGGCCGTTTGAAGGAGCATTTGTCCCCCCCATAGGTAGATGGAGGGAGGGAGGGGTAGGGGAAGGGAGGAATGGGGCCTCGATTATCGACGGTTTTTGGACGCCTATGGAGGAGAACGCACGTACAACTACCGCCTCCTCTGCGGCCTTTTAGGACTACGATTTTCCCCAGTACATGTGCTGCGTTATTATCCGTTCATCACAAGTACTGGTTTTTTCACAATTTCGAAGTGTAATGAGAACTGTGACGTATTATTTTCCATCAGTTGTGGTAACATCTATTGGCTTCGATGGTGGTTTAATTGTGTTATAGGGGTACACTTGGGCTTTCTGCTCAGGAGGACCAGGGTTCGAGTCCCAGAAAGGGTACTGCCAATTTTAATTCCTCGTCAATTCTCTGTTGGGGGTGGGATGGGATGTCAGCACAGCCCTGGGACATAGAAATTTCCGCCAAAATTCGTAACTCACGCCAAAATTCGTAATTCCCGCCAAAAATCGAAATTGGGGGAAAGGGGTGGGGAGGGGGAGGAGGGGCTGGCGCACAGATAAAGCTGAGAAAACACGTGACGTCATATGGGACGGGAGTGGGCGTGGTCGGGGCGGAGGTGGGTGTGGGGGTGATTAATTGATCAATTTAATAAATCTCCATATCAATTTAATATCAAAATTGCACCTGTAACCCCAACTCCCTACTGCTTACTTACCCATCTAGAATTCTGATAAGAATTTTGCATAGCTACAGATAGTTAGGAAATTCGCATATGAAGAAAATTCCAGTTAACAAAGAGAGACAAGAAAGAAGGACAGTTACTTTTTCAGGAACAATTCAGTTTAAATAGTAATTCTGTACTTCAGAACGAAGAAAGAAGCCCTGTCAGCAGTTACAGGGTTCCAGACATTAAGGTATTATTTGTCAATAATTAACATACAAGTGCACATCTAACAGAAGGCATTGCCTTCACATCATCTTCAACTAGCGAGATGCTGCAGTAACGACCATTCACATGCAGCAGAAATGCAGTTCGAATCTTCAAAAATGGTTCAAATGGGACTTAACATATATGGTCATCAGTCCGCTAGAACTTAGAACTACTTAAACCTAACTAACCTAAGGACATCACACAACACCCAGCCATCACGAGGCAGAGAAAATCCCTGACCCCGCCGGGAATCGAACCCGGGAACCCGGGCGTGGGAAGCGAGAATGCTACCGCACGACCACGAGATGCGAGCAGTTTCGAATCTTCATACAGTCATCAGCATTCATGGTTTATTATGGTTTCCTTAAACTGATTAAGGCGAATACTGGGACAATTCCCCGGAAAAGGGCACCTTAACCTATTGTTCCACCCTTAATGACCTATCACTAATGGGATGTTAGCCTCTGTACTGCATCTCCTTTCAAGACTTGTCTATTGTTGTGTGTCCTGCTTACCAGATGAGCCCTAGCAAACCACAGGTTTGGCTACCGACAGATGTAGAAGAGGCAAACTGTAAGGAGATCAAACAGAGTGTAACGTAGCACTGCCACTATTTTTTGGGTGTTACCGCAGAAATTAGAACTGGCATATTGATTGCAGCAAAGGGGCTGTCTCTATAGCATGAGGCAGATCAGGCCGAGCACTACAGTTAATGCACCGCATTACAGAACGAGCCAAGCCGTCTCCGCACCTCCAGGCCCTGAATTTGTTGTCCCGAGCACGACTGAAAACAGCATGCTGCCTCAACAGGTACGCCACGAACCAGTGCACATAACCATTAATTCTGGCAGAGGGGAGACCAGTCCAGCAGCACCTGCTGGCACGAGAGGGCCACGCCAGGCGAGTGGGCGATATGGGGCAGCACGCAGCGACTGTAAGTTTTGTCCTGTTGGGGGTGGGGTGGGATGTCAGCACAGCCCTGGGACATAGACTTCTGCTAGTGCCAAGTGCTCCTTGTTGGTACTTCTCAACTGGCAGGTCTCCTCCCCGCCCACTCCTGCAGCAGCCACACTCCTGCCCTGGAGAGCAGCAGAATGAGAGCAGGTTGGTGCAGCCGCCCACCTTTCGTCTAGGCCACGCGCTTTTCACTCGCAAGGGCGAGATCCAGCAGCCTTCGGACCTGCTAGCTTCATCCGCCAACCATCGTGTACAGCTAACCGGAGAGCACGTCGCTGCTTAAGGTTCTGGACACAGCATTACTGAGTGCCAATATCACGGCTCAGTAGCCGTCAGTTCGCTGCCGTCTTCTCCGAGACGTTACCAGGGTAATCACATGAATGTTAATAAAATGCTTTTATTTTTGATTCTATTCGTCTACGCTCCCAGTGGTCTGACATCGCCTCCTCCTTCCCTTCTCTTCCCTTCCCCACACACCTCGCCACACCATCATGACCCAAACACGCACAGATGTAGTGCTGCACCACTGGACTGGTTCAGCTGGTGTCAGAAGTGGTATCTTCAACCCGTCACTACTTCAGTTAGCAACTGAAAGATGACTGACAACGCTCACAACCACCATCCGTAGATGAGGAAGATGACTCAACCTGTCTGGAGTTGCGGTTTCGTCAACATATAGTGAGATGAGTGCAGCCCTTCGCTTTATGTTTTTGTTTGACTGCGAATATCATGGAAAATCGATGGATCATTTTCTAAATGTGTAATCGTATTGGTAAATTTAGTATGTGGTGAGTACTCGCAGATGGCGTTCTGTGGGTGTGTAAATACGAAGTTAGTTTTGCAAACTGTGTTATCACGAGCAAGATGTGTGACTTATTTCTAGGATTATACAAGGGCTTAACCATGAGTACCAATTCTGGGAGTGGAGTTGAGTGCTGTCAAGGAGTATTTATGGTTTTTAGTGTGCAAAGTAATAATTATGAGCAGCTACTTGGGAAGAGTAGTTAAGTTACAATAAGAAGTATTATGATGGTGTTACAGTTAAGTGACCTTCCCATAATTTAATTTTGTTTTTCTGTGTTCTTGTACTTATTAAATAGACTTTTCAAGACACCAGAGTCTTAGAATTGTAGGAAATTCATGTTAGCTTGCGCCGCGGGGAAAGGGCAATAGTGCTGAACAAGGAATATGACTCCACATGTAAGCTTATAAAATAGTGAGAAGTGCTGGAATAGCAGTATGCTTTAAGGTCTTTGTCATTTGTGTTTGTGTAGTTCATAAAGGGTAATCACATCGCGGACAGTATAAATAGGAGAGATGTTTTCGATACCACAGAGGGCTGTCATCGGTTGGGTGTTGAAAATTGTAGCAGCCGAAGTAGATAACATGCATCCCCATCCGGCGCGCAGGTCACCCAATGTGGCGTCGAATGTAATAAGACCTGCACCAAGGCGGCCGGACCTGCCCCGCAAGGGGCCTCCTGGCCAATGACGCCAAACGCTCATATCTATTTTATTTCCATGTGCACAATGCGAATTTTCTGAGCACATCGGGCTGAGGAGAAGGAAATAGCTTTTTGAAATTCCCCGGAGGATGTAGAGGACGTGCAGAGAAAACTCGACGATAACAAATGGATCTTGGGACTAACGGGGCGACCAATTGGATGTGAGGAATAGCAAGATTTTGGGGAATATGAAGAAAAGGTAAAGAAAGGAAGCAGAGAGGAGTGAGAAGGAGGAAGTTGAAAGGGAGAGAACAGGCCTGTGCCTAGTTGGTATGTCCCAGCAGTACGTTCATCTACTATTGACAGAGTTAATCCAGACAACTCTGCGAGGAATAGGCCAGAATATGATGCCTGGTGGAGCGATCTCATGAATGGGAAAGCTAAGATAATTAGTGAAGAGAGTGATGATGCTGTGCAGAGTTGGCTCAGTGCACGGAGTACAGCTCTGATATCACGTAGAATTGTGAAGTCTGAGGTAGCTGTAGTGCCAGATGGAGTAAGTATGGGCTGTACCAAAGTGATATGTGTGGGGATAGCAACACTGTTGATCTAAAAGCAGTAGTATCTGCCACATTTTGGTGGTAGTGAGTGGTGTTTCTAGGCCGTGGAGTCTGGGCCGGATGTGTATGAAAGTACTTACGTCACACGTTTTTGTGACGTGCAGAATAGAACTGCAGACGATTATGTTATTGTAGATACTACGAGGAATGTAGAGGAAGCTGTTGATGTTGATGTTGATAGTTGTGTTGCAGATGTTGCGGAAGAGATGGAGCAAACGCATATATTCCCTCAGAAGCAGGATGAACACAGGAAAAGGTAGAGGAAACCTGTTCGAAACGCTATTGATCGGGCCGATGAAGTGGAATATTTTGAGGAAGATGTGCCTGAGGTTTGGAATGTTACAATAGCGCGGTCACTGTTTCACAGCCTTCCAGAGCAAACTGCTGAAACGCGCTGTGATCTGGTTACAACCCAGCCGCAGTGTGATGTGCATAACGATAGTAATGCAGGTGAAGGGCACGAGGCAAACCTGAGAGGAACTTATCTTCGGCGATGCATGATGGAACTTGGGAGGAACGAAATTCCAGCTAGAGGAAACTGTCACCAGTGGCTTTCTGTCGCAATGTTCGTCCACCTTCAAAGGCTAGCCAGCTAAACTGGGAAAAAACCGCTAAGGCTTAATTCGTATATGATATGATACTATTAGGCACCAAGAAGTACCTGCTTCATGTGTCAGGATAGGTTTGCGAATATGTTTTCTAGGACAGCATAAGGAGAACTTCCATCGCAGGCACAAAGTTCCGAATGATGTTCCCAAGCAACAGGTAAAAAAGTATTGTATTGACAGGAAGGAGATAACAAGCATAAGAGTTAAATAGAGTCACTGTAAAAGGTGGTATGTACAGGATAATTTATTAAGACAAGACGAGTTTTCAGCATCGTTCTTAGTTGTGGACAGTGAGAAGTAAAAGATAATTATCGTATGTGATACACTGTGACATGCCTAGTAATACGAAACGCGCCTCTTAGCATGAAAGAGGGAATAAGGCTGTTGACTAGCATTGGAAATGAGATGGATGCCTTGGAAGCGAGATGGGGTGCTAAGCAATGTAGGGAGAACTGTCGGGATAACTTGTCTGGTGATATGCTGGTAGTTGTACGTTGTGTTGTGCATTCTTATGAGAACTACTGAGATATTAATTAGCGTAATAAAGCTGTAATTTTGTAGAAGTAAGGATGTAATGAGCTAAATATTGTAGGGTGATTTACAGCCTCTGAATGCCGTCATCATGTTTTGGCTGTTACTGCAGCACCGCAGCAGCTGAAGACAGCTGGAGGACGTTAAGTGTCTTCAAACCAGTTGCAGCAATGAGACTGTTTATATAGAACGAAGCAAATCAAGCGAAGCACTGCAATAATGCAACGCAGCGGTAAAACGGAGCTCCGGCAGCATGAGCTAAGCCATTTTCGTACCACCAGGTCTCGGATCTGTTATCCTGAGAGCCACTTGGCACAGCACGTCAGCACAACAAGTGGGCCGTGAACCAGCATAAATAACCATTAATTTTAGTAGAGAGGTGACCAGTACAGTATCACCTTCGGGGATATGTGGGCCTCGCCAGACGACCGGGCGATGTGGGGAAACACCCAGTCGCTACAACTTCGGGCATCCACCGCACATCTGCTACTGCCACGTCCTCCTTACACTGGTGGGCCACCTCCTGGTCAACTTCTGCAGCAGCCAACCTCTTGCTCTGGAGAGCACAGGTGCGAGACCAGAATGGTACAGCCACCCACCCTTCCGTGCTGGAGTGGGCACCTAGGAGCCATGCGCTGTCATTCGCACAGGGCAGCCTTCAGTGCTGCTGACTCCATCCGCAAGCGACCATGTCCTACTAACTGGCGTGCACGCCGCTGCCTACAGCTCTGCAGTCAGAATTCCTGAGCGCCAACATCATGACTCGGTAGCCGTCCGCTCGCCACCATCTCCACTGAGGTGCTACGAATGTAGTCACATGAATGTTAATAAAATGTTTTAACTCTTAATTCTGTTTTTTCAAGTTACTAGCGGCCTGCTCACCCACGCAGCACATTGTCGTTGTAAGTAGGCTGTTTATGTTTTCTCTATGTAAGTAGGCTGTTTATGTTTTCTTTATGTAAGTAGGCTGTTTAGGTTCCTATGTAAGTAGGTTTTTTTATTGGTAACGCCACCTCTGTATGAAAATCACTGGTTGTGCTGTGTGCAGTCTGTGGCTGCTTTGCATTGTTGTAATACTCGCCATTGTAGTGTTGGGCAGCGGCAGCTGGATGTGAACAGCGCGTAGCGTTGCACAGTTGGAGGTGAGCCGCCAGCAGTGGTGGATGTGGGGAGAGAGATGGCGGAGTTTTGTAATTTGTCATGAACTGCTATATTTATATATGATGATATCAAGGTAAATACATTGTTTGTTCTCTATTAATATCTTTCATTTGCTAACTATCCCTATCAGTAGTTAGTGCCTTCCATAGTTTGAATCTTTTATTTAGCTGGCAGTAGTGGCGCTCGCTGTATTGCAGTAGCTTGAGCAGCTAAGATTTTTGTGAGGTAAGTGATTTGTGAAAGGTATAGTTTAATGTTAGTCAGGGCCATTCTTTTGTAGGGAATTTTGAAGGTCAGATTGCGTTGCGCTAACAAAATATTGTGTGTCAGTTTAAGCACAGTCTTGTATAATTGTTCAAAGGGGACGTTTCATATGTCGACTCTTAGCCTAGGATACCTCACTGGAATCTTCTGATTTTTCTTGTAGTTTGTGTAATTGGTGTAGCTATTGTTTATTGGTAGCGCGTAATCATAGAGAGAATTTCCTTTGTAGTTGTAGTTTTTCATTGTTGTACAGTAAAACAGTTGTGGCATGCATGTAGATTTGCACCAAGTATTTCGCAGCTGCGCTGGCAATTAAGTAGACATTATTTCCATTGCTATGTTATTTTATTTTGCTCTTCAAATTGTGCTTTTCTGTGTTATCGTGTGAAATATTGTGACAATTATGGCGTGTGAAAAACGTAATACTAGGCTCCAAAGTAAACTGAGAAATGACAGTGAAGACGAAGGCAGTGTGTTAGCGCCGCAGAGTAATGAATTAACTAATGTTCAAAGTAGTAATTTGGTAATTGCGCATAGGGAAATGGAGCGGGCGGCAAACAATGGTGTAGACAGTGAAACAGGTAGTGAACAGGGAAGCGTTATCGATCGATTGGTCGGCAACAGCTCGCCTCAGGAATCGGGAATGACAGAACACAATATTGCAAATACTGCAGACTCAGGTTTTGGGTTCTCACCGTTTTCTCAAATGAGTCAAGACACATTTTCCGCTTGTCAAAATGTGAATGTTGCCGGTGCAACTTCACTGCCGAAAAGCACTGAGGAACATGTTTCAGACACCAGTGCATTGTTATTACAATTAATGCAACAAATGGGACAAAAGCTTGAAAAGTTAGACACAATGGAACAACACCAGAGACAAACACAGCAACAGTTAGACACAATGGAACAAAATCAGAGACAAACACAGCAACAGCTTCAAAAGTTAGACTCATTGGAACAAACTCTTGAACAAACGCGTGAAGATTTAACTACTGAGTTACATAACATTGAATCGAAATGTCAAAAAGTCTGTAATGACGTAAAAACACAAATTTGTGAGCATTTTCAACCTATTTTTTCGCGGCATGAAAATGCATTACAGAATCACGAAGCAGCCATAAAAGAGCTGCAAACCATTGTTCATGAAAATCATGAGACCTTGTGGGCTAAAATTGACTCAGTTGCATCTACCGATTCGGTTAAGCAACTTGCAAAAACTCAGGAAAACTTAAAGGACACAGTAGATTCGATTTCAACACAAATGGACACTCTGAAACTTGGTTCAGAAAAACACACTGAGGAAATGTGTTCACTATCGGAGAAAGTAGCCGAACTTTCGGATCAGGTCACTAACTTATCTACAAAGGTAGATGATGATCTGAATGACACAAGACCTGTAGCCTTCACTGACACAGAAGAGTACGAACAAATTAGAAAATTCAAACAGAATCAAAATCAAATCAATACACAGTACAAAAGAGAAATCCGGCAAGTACAAGATCAGCTGACACAGGTAATACAAGAATTACGTATTTCAGAGGATACTCGCGCCCCAATACGGGAATAGGGACACAGAAATACGGAACAGCCACAAAATAATAACACAGGGCATTTTGGAAGTTATGAAAGAAATTGGCAAGGTGCACCGAATTTTGAAATGGAACCGCCGAAACGACGTAACAATGACCGATATGCGACTCGCCGACATGATGATTTTGACTATAAGCTGTTCATTACTACACGTAAATTCAAAACATTTAAAAATTCTGGCAACGACATTCATCCACAAGCATGGCTCCATCAATTCTCTCATTGTTTTCCTCCCAACTGGTCATTGGAGCACAGATTAGAATTTATGTGTGGCTACTTAGAGAATGAACCAGCTGTAAGAATGCGATCGGTCATTCACGATTGCCACAGTGAAGGAGAATTTTACCATGCCTTCCTCTCAGCATATTGGTCTCAAGCCACACAAGACCGCGTAAAACATGGCATCATAATGATGAAACATTTCGAACAATCTGAATTCTCCAGTCTTGTGAAATATTTTGAAGACATGTTGCACAAGAATCAGTACCTGTCAAACCCATACAGCCCCTCAGAACTCATCCGCATTTGCTTAATCAAATTACCTGAACATTTACGACATATTATTTTGGCAGGACGTTGCAAAGACGACATTGAAGCTTTTCAGGGACTTTTACAAGAACTAGAAATTGACACTGACAATCGCGGAACGCGAAAACAGGAGCACAACAATTACAGGTCACATCCGTCACTATTCCGCGATGACAGAAATAATAACTGGACACGACAAGGCTATTCTCACAACACAAATCGTGATCAAAACAGACAACACCCATATGACAACCATTGGCAGAGTAGTAATAACTACAGGGAAAGATCACCTCTCCGTGGTAATGACTATCACAGAGACAATAAGAGAAACAGACAATATGGGAACCAAAATAAATACTATTAAGGGAGACAGAATAACTCTAGACGCAACGGTCCAGCGCGCAGTTACGATTCAAGGAGAAATTCTCCACCACTTAACCGACAAGAATGAAACTACAGGAACTACCGACATGACGACAGACGATGTGATCGTAACGACAGACCTGAATTGCATCAGAACTGGCGGGATTCAAACAGAGCTGGGCCCTCTCGTCACGGTGAATTTGTAGAAGTTAGGTTTCCTAATCCCAATAACGGCGCGCTCCAACACAGAGACAGACAGTGACTCGCACAGCAGGCAGCCGCGTGCGCCCGCTGGCTCCGAGAAAAATAACATAAGACGCTAGCCTTGAGAAAAATTTTAGCATGCTTTACCGATGTATACAACATGATAATTGCGTTGAAGTTGAAACTCTGTGCACTAGGAAGAGTAAAGGTTTACACCACATTTCACATGCAAAACCGTTTATTGATAGATAATTTGCTTTTTAACTTTGTCTTTGCCATAAAACTTTTCACTTCACATTTCTAGTATGCTTTGTCAGATTTAGAATCTGTTAACATATAACAATGTTTGAAGTGAAATATCCAATCAAGAACCAAGAGAACTTATTTAAACAGAAATGACGAATGCATTGTTATAGTAAACAGACGTCACAGTGTTATTGTGTGTGTACATTCTTGCTTGTTTGTTGCACGATTACGTAACGACTATAAGGCTCACATACTTAGAACATTTACCAGTACTGCTAATGAGATTTTAATGCAACATTTTGGTTTATTTGAAAATACATTCTGAATTTAAAGTGCTTTCTGAGAGATACCAGATGACACAGAGGTTAGTTTATATGACAGCTACATGATTTTTATCACGACGCTACTAATGAGTGACAATTTACAATGTTGCTTTTGCGGTGTATCTGTTTTATATCTGCACAGTTTTCTGAATTCTTCTGGAAAGAAAAACATGTTTTAGTAGTAACTTTTGTGGTATAGCAACAATGAGACAGCCTTTTTCGTGGCACAACATTACGTTACAGTACAGTACTTTCTTCATCACAGCAATAAGCGTAATAACTAAGACATTTATACGCAAAGCATTTCACTTTTGTGTATTATGAGGTAAGTACATTGACTTCTGCAGAACTTAGCTTTCGGAGGACGATAACTACGACACTTCCACAGAGATTATGTTGCGACAAGATGCACAGTTTAGCGCTACAGTACACGCATTTGAGTGATTAATCTTATACTTAAAACACTTATTTTTAAATATTTTTTTAATTACAAAGAAAGTTTTCCGTGATACATTTCATTCCATTGCTGTAATCTGTAACACCTGAGGGTATAATTACATTAATCCTCAGGGGGTACACGCCTACTTTGTGTACCATGTGTGTGGCAACCACAAGGAACCCTAGCTAATATGGTATTTGCTTATACAACTTTACACATCGGTACCATATTTCTCTAACACACAAATTACACAGCTATCTGATCATTTAACTGAGAGAGACAAACATTTATTTTACTACATCAGTGACACATGTTTACGCAATACACAGTTGGGTAACTTCACACTTATGACACTGTATTTTGTCTGTACTTTGTAAACTGTTCATATTTTTTTTTTCGGAATCATTGTGATACTATGAGAGCTTTGAATGATGTATTTGGTAAGGGAGCATGATTTTAAAGTACGTTTGAGGTAGATGACACTATTGAAATGAGCAGAGAATTTTTTTTAGGTTTTGAAATTATTGCAGAAAGCTACGACGTTTTTGAGATTTGACTGAGGTGTTATGATGTTATTATTACGACGACGATGTGTACTATGCTGTTGAGATATGTTTATGATCAATAAGATGATGCTACCGTATATGAGGAATAAGAAGTATGTTGGAAACCAAGAATCGTACTTTAAGAGTTATGAAATGTGCGTAAATTCGTGACTGTATCACAATGCTGACGAATATTTTATTTGGACACTTATATTTATAGGATTTTCTTTCTACAGATTTGCAACGCTAATTCTTGACCTGTGAAATATTTTTATGTGAGACTGTCACTGTAGCGGAAACTGCTGTCGTAAATATTTCTGTAAGAAAGTTAAGTGACCACCTGCACGTAATGCGTCGTGGGCACCCAGCTGTGTCGGACGCCTGGAGAGAGGGCCATTGGCGCGTGCCTTTCAGAGCACAGGAAGAAAAAAAAAAAGGAGGCCATTATCCTGGCCATTGTCATTCCTTTAGAGAAAGCATCGCAAATCCGACACGCTGATTACTTGGAAACATATCGTACTTTCTGATATTTACTGAAATGCCTAATAAAATGACAAGAAATATTCTTACATCTGCAAACCTAATAATGACAAGCGTCTTTCTACGAGAGTTGAGAGCTACTGACTTACGAAATGCCACATGACTATTGAATGATATTTTTATGCTTTGGTTTGCGTAATTGCTTATTTCATTTGACATCTGTTTTCCAGCTGTGTTGCAGCATTGGTTTCATAAAATAAAATTAAATGCATTTGCTAATGTGAACACTTTCTGTCAACAGATCTATTAAATAATTATTTTATGATCCACATTCTTTAAAAAAGGAGCACTTGGAAAGGAAAGAACAATAAGAAGGAACTAGTAACAGTAACACATAATTTTCTTTTCAAGTACATGGTAATATTTCTTTTTACAATCAGTTGTTGTGGTGCACCACTTTAATTACATAGACATTAAGATGTGAATATACACTTCCCTTATCTGCATTGTTGTTTTTACTGTAATATCTTTTCTGCTTGAGCTTTGTCATGTATAGATATAAGTTTTTATATTTTTTATATTTTTTATATTTGCTGCTGCTGTATGCCAGGCATAGTGCTACTGAATTTTAAATTGTGTTACTCTGTTAAGCTAGTTTTACTACTGACTTATATTTATTGTTGCTGTACATTGGCTCATATTAGTTGTAATTTTGCATTTTATCTGTTAATTTAGATTTACTGCTGCTTGCTTTGCAAATTGGCATTTTTTTTGCAATGCTGTTTGTGTTAATTTGTTATGTGATGCTGCATTGCCTCGTCCCTTGGTATATATATCTGAGCTCAGTAGATTTAAGTTAGCTTAAGAGGGGGTAGCCTCTAAGAGAATGAGTTGCGATGAATTGGAAGAAATGCATTGAGAAAACAGGTTTAGGTAGGATTTTCTTGGAAATAATGAGGTAAGAAATATGTGAAATAAATACAGAAAGCATGCTTAGATAGAATTTTTTTGGTGGAAACAAAGGATGAAATAAGAGGAAAGATATATGAAGTTTTGGGTTGGACTGCAGTACCAAATGTTACACTGAAAACGAACCCTGTCCTTTCCTATTGGTGTTATCCCACTATGTGTTTGTGTACCCTTGTGTATTTGTTTTCTTCCTGTCTCTGTGTAGTTTCATAGAATTTTTTTCTTCTTCTAATACTAAGTTACATTCACTATGATGAGGAATACTGTTATCCTCAAATACAATTGACATTAATAATGTGTTATTTACTTTGTAAAGATGTTTAGACATTATTTATTCTGTTTTGTTTTAATGCTCATGTGTGAAGTTGATGTTTCAAAAGTTATTGTGATCCTTTATGTATGTACTTATGTCATAATTCCTGTAACACTGATGTATATGTTATTTCGATTCTTTTGTAAAGCCCATATTACTACAAATGTTATCTGTATTATTATGTTTTTAATGATGTATTTTGTACCTTTGTAATTGTATTTTCATGTTGTAAATTTATAAAATTGTAATTGTCACCAGTTCATCAAATTAAGTAACTTGTAAGTTACATTTCACTGCATATGTTTCAGTTGGTCATAGTATATGGACAATATGTGAGAAGTTGGGACTGTTAGTGTTTGCACGTGTGTTAATGATTCAGCAAGGGACTGGATAACAGCATTGCTGGTTCTAAGGACAATTTCAAAAACTTTGTGAGTGCACAAGTGGTGGTTTATGGACTTGCTATATTATCCGCAAGACTCTTCAACGGTGATTGTGCACCTGCACAGTCACAACAGATGGCTGCTGGCTATCTCTCCAAGGACTACAGTGGGTCTGCATCTTTGATGACCCACCAGTACCATTATCTCTACAAGCACTACAGTGGGTCTGCATCTATGATGACCCACCATGCCATTATTTCTACAAGGACTGCAGTGGGTCTGCACCTCTGGTGGCCCACCAATACCGTAATCTCTACCAGGACTACAGTGGGTCTGCTCTGTGATGACCTACCTACCAATACTCTTCAAAATTTCGACTGACTCTGCTGTGGGTTTGCTCTGTTGTGGCCCATTACCTGTCTGCATGTCGAGAGTCAGCACTGTCTTTCCATTGGAAGGACAACACTACTTCTTCAAGACTGCATGGAAATCCACTACTTCCGTGTGCATTTTCTTTTACTGCTCAGACTTTGAGAAAAACACTGCTATTCTCCTGTTATGTACGATTAGGACTGTATTTATGGACTGTGAGACAATTTTAGCTTTTGCCCAACATTGTATCAATAAGTGTGTGCATTTGATTTCTTTTTTATTGTAATTATGAAAAAAATTTTCAAATCTGTATTGGCCACTGCCCAGACTAATTTGTAAAATTTTTTGTGGGGAGCGTGGGGGCTATGTAAGTAGGCTGTTTATGTTTTCTCTATGTAAGTAGGCTGTTTATGTTTTCTTTATGTAAGTAGGCTGTTTAGGTTCCTATGTAAGTAGGTTTTTTTATTGGTAACGCCACCTCTGTATGAAAATCACTGGTTGTGCTGTGTGCAGTCTGTGGCTGCTTTGCATTGTTGTAATACTCGCCATTGTAGTGCTGGGCAGCGGCAGCTGGATGTGAACAGCGCGTAGCGTTGCGCAGTTGGAGGTGAGCCGCCAGCAGTGGTGGATGTGGGGAGAGAGATGGCGGAGTTTTGTAATTTGTCATGAACTGCTATATTTATATATGATGATATCAAGGTAAATACATTGTTTGTTCTCTATTAATATCTTTCATTTGCTAACTATCCCTATCAGTAGTTAGTGCCTTCCATAGTTTGAATCTTTTATTTAGCTGGCAGTAGTGGCGCTCGCTGTATTGCAGTAGCTTGAGCAGCTAAGATTTTTGTGAGGTAAGTGATTTGTGAAAGGTATAGTTTAATGTTAGTCAGGGCCATTCTTTTGTAGGGAATTTTGAAGGTCAGATTGCGTTGCGCTAACAAAATATTGTGTGTCAGTTTAAGCACAGTCATATATAAATTGTTCAAAGGGGACGTTTCATCGTGAACCAACCTCGCACAGAAAGGGTTCTACAATCCCAGACGACTTCAGTAAGAAAATTATACTTAAGAAAAACTCCAGCACTAATGATGTGTGCGATTGACACTAAAATTATTCAGAAAAACTTCGAAATCCAAAACGGAAAATAATCCAGAAAAAACGGAGAAAGTTGTTAAAATGTGAAACTACCATATCTTAAAGAACGGAGTTCTCCGTTATAGGATATAGCCAAACAATGTCAAGTGGGAAACTTTGTGATCTATAAAATGGAGAGGAAGGAATTCTGCACACGTGTCTCAGCTTATGAACAAAAAAAAAGTTCAGAGTTGTTGAGCATTCTCGTACAAACTGGAACTGCGTTATTTGCTTATGAAAGGAATATTCCTTGCTTTGAATACTCAAAGATCATGAAGACTGTAGTGGGCTCGCCTCAGTTGTATTTCTACTTTCTCTGGCGCAGAGCGCCATAATAGTTTTGGTAGCTTAGCCATAGAGCAGCTCGTTAGTGCCCTGATCCTACAGTTACTAGAACGTGCCCTTCTCCATGAGCACACAATTCACTTAGGCCTACATTTGAGGTCATTCCTAATACTGTGTCTCATCAATGGCTCATTTAGAACTGACACCCATATCCAAGACAGAATTGGAACGGATACTACCCTGGGACAACAGAGGCCAGCTTGTGATACGTGGATGCTGTTAGGAGTTGAACCACGTAGAATAAATTTTCGGAGGCAATGAAGCTAATCAAACACATAATATAGTCTCAGTGGTGTTGATGTACCTCAGACTGTCGTTTCAAAATTTAATCGTGGTTTAACAACAGAAGATATGTCCACTGTACGGCAGTACAAGGTCAAGCAACTGTAATCACTCTACAACAGTATAGATACCCGATCTTAACCACGCGACTAAACTCAACGACGTATGCAGCGCAACAAATGCCTGTAGAGCTCCACGCTTCCTCATGGCTAGTGGCTTTCCCGGCACACAGTCCACAACTCAGAGCAGGTTATTTGTGCATCACACATCTAGCACTGTGTGTCCTGGTTACAACAGTGCAGAGACGGACCCATTCGTTTTCAAGTCAGCAACATCGAGAGAGTAACGCGAATGCACGGACGAATCTGTTCTTCAGTGATAAATCCCACTTCAGTTTACAGAATGTTTTCTCGTTGTACATTTGTATGGCTGGTAAAATCACAAAATGGAGGAGGACGCTAATTTCGTTGTCGTAAGGTCTAGTTGTGGGGAAGAATAATGTCAGAGTCGAAGGTGCAAGGACGAAAACAATTAATGCCCAACATTATTCAGACAAAGTACTAAAATCACACGTGCGACTTTTCAGAGGTGCCGTTGTCTAGATTTTTTCACCGTGGACGGCAACGCAAGCCCGCATTGTACTTCTGTGGCGGAAAATTTTCGCAACAGGTGATTATAATATCCATATGGACTGGCCAGCAGAATTATTCAATAGGTCCCGTCTGAGTTATGCAGGGGAGAAGAGCTGTCACCCGTGAGACTTCGCCAAGAGCCTTGTAGACCTATGCACAGTTGTTTCTGAATAACTGGAATGGCTGACAATTGACCTCTTGAACCACCTCAAACGAGGGGTAGCTTTAGTTTTCATCTAGTTATTAGAAATTAGGTAATCAAGTATGTGTTTCTGATTCTTCAGCTTCTCCCGGGTTACTTCGCGTCGAAATAATTTACGGCTGAACTGTCGGATGTCAGTGTCCAATGGGTATCCTGTCGACACTGACATCTGACAGTTCGCCCATGAACTATTTCGACTAGTTTTTGTTTGTTTGCAGGTACATGTCCAGTCCTGGTACACAATGAAATTCCCACATCACAGTACGTTAGCTCGCTGATAGAGGAGACAAAACAAAGTCGCGCTGTCCGTTGATAACTACCATCTTGTCTTGATAACTAAGAGAGCCATACAACTTTGTCCACAGCGTTTTATCGATAGTGTAGCTCTGTAACTGTTGTGGAACATTCTGTGTAGATGGTGAGACACTGTCTTAAATGAGCGAGACTTGTAATATGCGTGCCTTCGAGTAGGTTTCATATGTCCAGAAACCACATAAGCTTCTGACTGCAAAAGGCACGTAAGTACCATCCTTCGCTACCTATATGTAGTGTTTATGGACCAGTCCAGTGACAAGTGATACAGTGAAGGTCACATACGTGTCATATGCTACTCTACAGATTGCATCCCGGCAGCCTGTACTGTTGAATGCCATTTCGAACAATCGGATAATGTAACCGTTTGGGGAGCCACTGCATGCAGTCTTTTCAGAAAGCTGTACAATAATCGCCACATTAGGAATGTCTGGAACCCAGTGTAGTGCCCCTTAGACTACAGTTCTGGCTGTGTCCCTGGGATCGCCCTGTTCGTGAGTTGGACACCAGAACATGTGGGAGAAGCAGGCTCATGTCCAGTCTGGAGACTCCAGGCCATTGTTTCCGTCATGGTTTAGGGTCCACTAGGATGGCTTCAGAGCTTGCGAGTTTTCATAATGGTAGGTGTTTTCCAACAACTCTTGGAAAGAATATTCTGAAAATGTCTTGACAGAATGCAGCACTTTGCGGAAGAGCGTTGTTAGTGGGAGCACAAAATGTCCGACTGAAATGCTTGCATTCGGCTCGTGAAGCTGTCTGAGAGAAAGATCCAGATGTTAAATGATTTCGTGGAGCTACTTGGAGCTCGATAAATTGAGGGAGTCAGTGCGAAGCCCTCCGGGCAGTAAGAAAGAAGTCGTGGTCCCGTGAGGCTGAGATTATTTTCAAGAAGTGTTGCATGTACCAAGTTGAGAATGAGTGACTCTCATTGATCAGTAAATTTATTTTGCCTGTGCGGGAAACTTTGTAGGAATCTCCCAGCGCATTCTCGTGTGGCGACATTGAATTCACTTTAGTCGATTGCCGGTTCTCCTAGGCGACTATAGCAAATGGCTTTATGGACACTTGGGGCCTTTAGTTAGCCGGAAGTGTTACTTGATGACAGAGGCGGAGTGCAAATAGGAGGCAAATTATGTTTCTCGCCGAGTAAACTTGAAGTGTGGTATTTACGTGCGAGTCTACTTCCTTTTTGACTTTACACTGTTATCTTAATTTATTTATGGACGATATTACTGGCGACAGTTGATGCAAACCAGTTGTAGACGGTTTAGTTACTGTCCTGTCTAGTGACTGGATCTGAGAATCTTTTGAAAGTAATTGAATCGCTACAGATCAGCAATGATGTAGCAGTAGTGAGCATTTTGATGCTGTCTCACAGGTCAAAGCAATTCTGCCAACTAGAGTTATAAAACTACTGTAGGCTACCGTAGATTTTCGTAAGTAAGCGTGGAGTACGATTGGTTTGCTAGTAGCTTTGGTCAGTTAAGTAGGCTACCGTAGATTGTCGTAAGTAAGCGTGGAGTACGATTGTTTTGCTAGTAGCTTTGGTCAGTTATGTGCGTAACTGCGTTAGTAGTATGTGAGGTGCGTTGCATACTCATCGGCCGTTATCTCATTTCGATCGTTTTGTTTGCATATGTGATCATAGCATTGCCAGATTCCCTTAGAAACCGAAAGCGGTGAACTATCCAGAAAATGAGTGAGGATAATGAAAGATCCACGTAACATACAGAACATAATTATCCTCCTGCCTATTACTTAAAAATAAATAGTATTTATAGGAAAATTGAGATTGGAAACGTTCAGTTGAAGGTTAATCCGAAAATTATTGATCTGTAATGTGCAACAGAGAGCCGTTTCAGTAATAATAAAGTAAGCAATACAGACTTTTCATATAGCGCTAGAAAACGGTATTTCTTCAAAAAAGGATAAAAGAAAGCAAAACAAAAACATATCAAACATCGTTTCAATACTTAATCGAGCTTATATAAGATATGTCTTTGTTACTACTAAACAACTTTCACGCTTATCAAGAATAACAGGAAACTCTTGTCTTTGATCATCATGAAGAACGTTCTATTGAGTAGAAAATGACAACTATAATTATACAGATTATCTTATTTTTGTGCATGTAAACTGCACTTGCGTCAAAAGTAATTGTTTCTGTTATATGAAAGCGCAGAAGTTGCGCGAGCAGTTAATCTTTATTATTTATAAAATGTAATTTATATTCTGTAAGGATACAAGATACACAATAGGCCGGCCGCTGTAGACGAGCGGTTCTAGGCGCTTCAGTCCGGAACCGCGCTGCTGCTACGGTCGCAGGTTCGAATCCTGCCTCGGGCATGGATGTCTGTGATGTCCTTAGGTTAGTTAGGTTTAAGTAGTTCTAAGTTCTAGGGGACTGATGACCTCAGATGTTAAGTCCCATAGTGCTCAGAGCCATTTGAACCATTTTGTTAAGTCCCATAGTGCTTAGAGCCATTTGAATACACAATAGACTAACACTGAATGATGTGCGGTTCTAATTACGTGCAAAACGAACAAACAAAAAAACAAAGTGAAGTCGTCGGCTCCCATTTCCTCTCTCACACCTTCATTTATGTTTGTTTCGCCACCAATGCTACCAATACTACCGGTAATCCTGCCACTTAATATGTCACTTATGTAGTGTGCCGAAAGTATCAAACCATAATTTTGGCAGAGCGCAACTCTACTGCCAACCCTTATTTAGACCGATTTAATGGAGTACCAGTGCTAAGGATTAATTCGGGTCTGCCTATAAATATTTCTGAGTTAATCGGCAGAGCATTACGTCGCTGCAATCTGTCTCGCGCACCACACACCGGCTTGAGTGCAGGGTTTCTTGCCGATGCTACGAATGTGATTCGACCAACATCGTGGGAGTCCGAGGGAGAGACAAAGTATCTTTCGGAGAAGCCTACAATCCGTAATTCAGCGAGCAATACCCGGTCAAATTCATCGAGAAATGTGCAAAACATCATCGAAGAACGACAGCTACTTCTACAGATTCGTCTGACATGTCTGGAGCATGTTTGACAACCGCTTCTTCACGCTACTCAGGATACCGCTCACGCTCAAGCGCATTTGCATTATTTCGTGTCAAGCTTACAGGAAGTGTGGACTTAACCCAGAAACCTCAAAAGCAGAAGCCATGAATAGTTCTGTGATTCTAATAGTCTGTTGCCATTTAAGCAAAACTGTGATACAAAATTCATTTCATTCGCAGTTGTTCTGCTCGGTGTAGGAATTCTCGCAAACATTTGTTTATCTTTTAGCGCTGCTACGAAAATATTTGCATGCTACGTCCCCATTTTGGCCTGAAGGGAAGTTATCCAGCCCAGGATCTGGCTAGAGCCCGCAGGCGACGACTGCAGAGGAGGCGGTTCTGTATGCGGATCCGCGGCGGCGGCGGCGGTGGCGCGCATCTGACGGCGAGATCGCGGCGACAGGCGGCGCGCGGCGCGGCCTGCCCTTATCGGCTGCCGGCGCGCACGACCGCGCCTTCCCGCCGCTAATGTATGTTAAGCGTCGGCCGTGCGACGTGAGCGCCGAGCAGGCCGCTTTTCGTGACTGGCGCGCGGCTTCCGCGAATCCCGCCTCCCTGTGCGCTATCGGTGCCGGAGGACCCGCCAGACATCGCCCCGCCATCGGTTCGTGAAATGCAGCAGTCTCCGGCGTACTAGCAACGTTCTACATGCGGAGGCACTAGCTCTAACGAAACACTAGTTATTCAACAGAGTATTCGCTCTATCAATATATCTGACATACACGATCTGATCATAAGTATCTGGACACCTCTTAGCGGGCGTTAATATGAGGTCTGTCCACCCTTTCCTTTAACGACGGCTTGAATTCTGCTGGGGACACTTTCAATGATATTTGTGAATGTCTGTGGAGGAACGGCAACCCATTCCTTTTCAAGATCGGAATCCAAAGAATGTAGCGATGGACACTCAGGTCTGAAGTGAAGTCGTCGTTCTAAATCATCCCAAACGTGTTCCACTGGGTTCAGGTCGGAGCTCTGGGCAGGCCAGCCCATTTCAGGAATGTTATTGCCCACTAACCATTGCCTCCAGGGTGGTGCTTCTGGACTATCATGTTGATACAAACAAACAATCACAGTTTCCAAACTGTTCTTCTACAGTATGCGGTACACACTGTTGTAACGTACGTCCATATCCTTCCGCATTTAGCTTTTTCTTAAGTGCAATCAGAAGACCACACAATAAGCACGAAAAGCACCGCACACCATAACACCACCTCCTCCATACTTCACCGTTGGAAGCACCCGTTCTCCAAGTCTTCGCCGCCGGCCGGTGTGGCCAAGCGGTTAAAGGCGCTTCAGTCTGGAACCGCGCGACCGCTACGGTCACAGGTTCGAATCCTGCCTCGGGCATGGATGTGTGTGATGTCTTAGGTTAGTTAGGTTTAAGTAGTTCTGAGTTCTAGGGGACTGATAACCTCAGATGTAAAGTCCCATAGTGCTCAGAGCCAAGTCTTCGCCAGACCCAAACCATTCCATGATTATGCAGTAGGGTATATTGTGATTCATCAATACAAATTACTCGTTTCCAGTCATCCCCTGTCCAGTGGCGTCGTTCTCTGCACCACCTCAAGCGTCGCTGGCCACTGACTACATGAATGTGTGGCTTAAGACGAGCTGCTGGACCACTGTACCCCGTTCTTTTTAACTTCCTACACACAGTCATTATGCTCGCTGGACTGTTGGCAGCACTTTGGAACTCACGAGTGATTCATTTCGCTCGTATTGTGCGAATTTTTACAACCACCCTTCGCAATGATCGGCGTTCCCTGTCCGTCACTAACTAATGCCTGCATGCTCTTGGTTTATCTGTGGCTGTTACTTCGCGTTTCCACTATGCAGCTAAGTCACCGAGAATCCACTGGAGCAGCCTCAGAAGCGCAAACATGTCTCTCATAGATATGTTACTCTGGTGACATTCAATGGTTAGTCCACGTTCTAAGTCACTGAGATCGCCTACCTGACTCATTCTGCGGTTACTGCTACGCTCTGCCTCCTTCTGTATAGACGGGTCTATCTCTCGTGACATCTAATGGCCAATTTCACATTACACGGAGGTATCCAGTTATTTTTGATCAGATAGAGTATTTGGATGTCAAGAGTTAGAGTCGCAGATGTTCTAAATGAACCAGTGGTGAGTGTAGCAGTTTTGAAAGCCGTACATATTGTGAGGCCCTGTCAGGTAGATCTTATCATGCTGTGCACAACATGTCGCTGATCAGGCCACTGTCAAAATATATTTAAAAAAAAAAGACGGTCTGATCGTCGAAAATTGGCTGTGATGTCTGTATCCACAACAGCAAACATTAAACACTTTACTTCAGTTCAGCAGATGAAAGAGGCTATCTGCTGAAGCAAAGATACGGTCTCACGAGGGAACACATCATAATTGTGGTGTCACCGCCAGACACCACACTTGCTAGGTGGTAGCTTTAAATTGGCCGCGGTCCATTAGTACATGTCGGACCCGCGTGTCGCCACTGTCAGTGATCGCAGACCGAGCGCCACCACAAGGCAGGTCTCGAGATACGGACTAGCACTCGCCCCAGTTGTACGGATGACTTTGCTAGCAACTACACGGACGAAGCATCGCTCATTAGCCGAGCAGCTAGTTAGCATAGCCTTCAGCTAAGTCAATGGCTACGACCTAGCAAGGCGCCATTAGCATTACATTGCATTTATCTAGAGAGAGTCTCACTTGTATCATCAAGAACGCTGTATACAAATGATGGATTAAAGTTAAGTATTCCAGCAGCTACGTACTTTTCTTTATAGCATTCATTACGTATCCTGTTTCAGACCTCACGCCACCCTGCGTGAGTTAGCGCGTGCATCTTGGCCGCCTCTTTCTATTAGTGTACGTAGTGTTGGCAAGTCTGCCGACACTACAATAATCATTCAGAATAATTATATCTCAAAATCTTCTCATAAAGTTCTTCCAACATGGAAAGCCGTATAAGGCCAACGGTTGTACCTGTCCCGTCGAGCCTATTGCGATCACCACATGAACAAGCTCCTTGTCTTAGATACTACGCTAAAAACGGTACTATCACAATGATCACCACCAAGATTCTAACAATAATACAGGTTTTCTCCCGTACTTTGGAAGAAAACGTCTGTCAAACAATTTTTACGTGCTCAGACAATAGTTTAGTAGATTTTGATGCCATGACAGAACACTGGTGCGAAAAGAGCTTCTATCGGGTGGCCGTGTGACAGGGAGGACCTACTTCTAATGGGCTGCACTTCAAGTTGTGGATGACGAGTTCTCCATTACTCTCATGCAGGTTTCGCGAAGGCTATTGATCATTCTTATTACTTGTGTTGTCTACCAAAATTTAAGACATTGCTGATGTATTATAGTCGCACGATTTCGATTAGTTGGTCTTTGTGAATATTAGCGCGCATAACGATCAATCGGTGATTCGACACATCTTCTGGCCCACGAGGACGCTTTTGGCCCCTCTACTGCTCCTTCATATTTTCTTATATCCATACCCAATATATTTTTGAATGCCCGTTTATAATTATAGTCATTACAGGAGTCCACAAGGCTTGGATCTTCGCATGCTCATTCATTCTATGCTCTTAGTATTTGGCCGAGTATACGCTTACGTTGTCACCGGAACACTCGTTATTTCATTGTTTTTACTGCTTTCAACTCAGTTTAGATCTATTCGAAATTGTTGGTACTGATTTTATAGACACACTGCATAATTTCTCGCAGTCCGTGGCCTATCGTCCTCATTGTTAGAATTTCGGCTTCTATAACAGATATTGACGGTTAATTTCTTTCAGGGCTTGACTTCAGGCCCACAAAAAGCAATCTGTTGCATATAGGCAAAGGGACTGACCCCCTATTAGCGTTAGTGTCTGTTTTAAATAATATGGTTTGCTAAGTATCAGCCAAAATCATTAATAAAACTGGGCGATGCAGCGCAGCGGTTAGCACACTGGACTCGCATTCGAGAGGACGACGGTTCAAACTCGCGTCCGGCCATCCTGACCTAGGTTTTCCGCGATGACTCTACATCACTTCAGGCAAATGCCGGATGGTTCCTCTGAAAGGGCACGCCCGACTTCCTTCCCCATCCTTCCCTAATCTGATGGGACCGATGACCTCGCTGTTTGCTCTCTTCCCCCCAAATCAATCAACCAGCTATAAGAAAAGGACAGTAGTTTCAACGTAATACCACCACCACGACGAGTGAATTTCTTTTTGTTGTGTCTAGGAATTCTGCATACTCGGTTAGCTAGACAAACAATCAAATAACTAGTATTAATGAGTTTTATTACAG
This sequence comes from Schistocerca serialis cubense, assembly GCF_023864345.2. Taxonomy (NCBI): domain Eukaryota; kingdom Metazoa; phylum Arthropoda; class Insecta; order Orthoptera; family Acrididae; genus Schistocerca; species Schistocerca serialis. Next base: position 406,013,758 of record NC_064643.1, read on the forward strand.
CAAGTAGAAATACTTGACTCTGATAGATGTGTCGCAAGCAAAGGGCGACATACAAAATAATCAATCTTCTTCAGAACAGACAAACACAGGTTTATGTTGAAATGGGAATCGAATATTCATAACATACTGCAGTATGTAGCAAGACCTAAAGCTTGACCAGTTGGACACATGGAGATTCAAATGGTTCTGAGCACTATGAGACTTAACATCCCAGGTCATCAGTCCCCTAGAACTTAGAACTACTTAAACCTAACTAATCTAACACACATCCATGCCTGAGGCAGGATTCGAACCTGCGACCGTAGCGGTCGCGCGGTTCCAGACTGAAGCGCCTGGAACCGCTCGGCCACCAGCGGCCGGCGCACGTGGAGATTCCAGCGTGGAATTTTGCTAACATAAGACACCGTCATCCACGTGGGAACAACGTCCTCACTTGCTACTTGCTACCTCTCAAGCAATGCTCTCTCTCTCTCTCTCTCTCTCTCTCTATATATATATATATATATATATATATATATATATATATAGTAGCGTGAAAAATTTCTTTGCTGTGATTGGTTAAAACACTTGAGGCAAAACAACATTCGTATTGGCAGAGGGTAATTGGCTGGAGGCAGCTAGACCATATGGTTGCTTGTGGTCAGCCACGAAATGTTTGTTCTGTAATAATCATAAAAACTTATTCAGTCTTTTCAAACTTAGTCGCAGGGGATGATTAGTGTGGTTGTGTGCAGGAGCCAGAACTGATTCAAGATTTAACATGAGAGTGATTTAGGAATTTTAATAGTAAATGATACGTGTAGAGTTGACTACGCTGTCATCAAAAACTACGGCATTCCTTGAAAATGGACAACTGTGTGCTCTTTATTGCAACGTAGTTAAGAACTTCCTGCCATTATTACAATTACAGCGCCATTTCCATACGAGACCACTACCGAACACTTTCACTGCAGCTAACGGGCATTTTAGAAAAATCAAGGTGAGCGGTATAGACAGAACAATCACGAAATGGACGGACGTGCACATTTCCGTCGATAATCTTCGCGTGTACAGCTATCCTGTTACCACCAGAGACTGGGGTATGTCTTGTTAACACTACGAGGCTTCCATAATTCAAAATATTTCTTTAGGGCGCAATGCAACAGTGCACAACCAGACCCCTAGACTTGTAGTTGGGCCATAAACTTATGAGTAGTATATGGTTGTGTTCTCGCCCAACCAGTCGTTGGAAAGTAACATAGTAGTTCATCTGACGATACTTTCACTTCATTTATCTGTTGCCATAAACCACCATGGTACGTTGCATACTGTTATGCAAAAGTAATGCAACCTTCTGCTTCTTAATGCTCAAGTCGGGAAGCTGAATACCTTACCGCTTAACTTATGATATTCTGTTTGGTACTATATTGTGCTTCAGAGACTCAGAAGAAAATTTTCCTGACACCCAACTGTCGCAGAATTTTATTTGTCGTTAAGTTATTTCCTTCCACTGTCATGCACAAGAAGGAATATATTGCCTGTCAGCTAATGAGTCAGTAGCGAGTGACCAAAGAAATATGCAGCTACTCTACTTCGCAACATATTTTAGAAACTATTTCAAAGCGAAGAATGATTTTTTATTATTTTTTTATTTATTTTGTAGAGGTCTCACTTATGTACAAATTTTAAAATGGAGGCTATTAGGTAAGAAATAATTCAGGCTTTGGCAAAAGAAAGAGTCGAATGGCACTGTTGACTGATAGATTCTGAGCAGTAGGTTCTATCTTTGTGCACAATGGCCTCTTCCCTTACTCAGTATCAGATTTGTGTGTTAACTTTGTCTGTTGAGAGATGGTCGCTAAATCGATCTATGTATAGGTAGTGTCATGTGTTGTATGATGATGAGAGAAGGGAGAGGATGAAATCTAGAGCCAGCATGTGACGTGCTTCTCTCGAATAGCACCAGGGGAGTCCCCAAGCTTAACGTCCCCATTCAACATACGAATCACTTTCTCTCCACTCCAAGAGAAACAGGAGACAGGTATGGAATGTAATCCAATACATTCGTGAAAAAACTGTTAATCAGAAACCTTACACTATCACTTCTGCTGCCCTGCCTTCCGCCACCAGATGTCGAATTGATAAGTTTGACCTAATTGAACAGGTAAATCAGTAGACTGCTGACATAGTGTGCACAAATCTTCACCTTCCAACGTGATATCTGCTATGGTCATACTTAGAAACACAAATATTAGCCCATTTTCTTTATATTAGCCCCGGTTGAAAGGTTGCAAACCATCTGGCCTCCCTTCTTCCATTAATAAGCTAAGACTATCTGCTCCTTGTCATGACTGTAGATATGTTGAACACATGATTCTCATCACTTTATTTAAATCTGACTACCGTACTTGATTCTGACTATTGTATTTGATAAAAGTGCAGGGATTGTCTATCTGAAGCTAAGTCGCTTCGCACAAGAGAATTCGAGAGAACCTTGACACTCGTTTCCCCAGTTGTTGGGGAATAGCCGATTCACACATCACTGGGAGTAACGGGCAGTCCGCTCGCCACTCAGAGGATCAAGTCCTAGGCTTACAAGGGTGGTAAAGCAACTCGAGTGAGGCTTGCAGGACTCTCATGTCACTCAAAGAAAGGCAGAATCTTCGATGTTGTGACGAACGGAACTGACTGATGCCCGACTAGCGGATTTGAGGCTGGCTCACTACCTGATAACATCTGGAGAGAACTCACTATTCTTGAAGAGGCCAGGCATGCTGCTGTGGGAACAGGATCAGATGGAGTTCCCGTCGCGCTCGTTCGCCGTGTTGGAAATTCTGAGTTGTATAAACAAGGCTCTGATGTGCCTATTGCCTCCTGACGTCAGGCGGGAATTTCTGCAACAAACTTTGTGAGGGGAATATGACCTGATTGGCCCTCTACTTGATGTATTTCGTGGTGGGAAATGATTTAATACTGCACTTCCACGCCACTGAATAGAAGTAAATAACATTTTGGCTCACTGGTACTTGCTGCCGTGCCGGCGCAAATGGAGGAATCGGGTGCAGGGACATACGATCGGGGACACCTCGATAGCCGAGGGGGCGATCAGTCTGGTGTTCTGCGCCCCCCAAAGGCTTAGCGCGACCCGCAGCTTCCGGCTGGAGCAGGTCTCGTGCTGACCCGGAACTTCACGTCTATCAAGACAAGAGACTAAAGAGCACATTGTGCAGCACCGGCTCGTTAGGTGCTTCAAAATGGCTCTGAGCACTATGGAACTTAACTGCTAGGGTCATCAGTCCCCTAGAACTTTATCGAGCGAGGAGGCGCAGGGTTACCATACTGGACTCGCATTCGGAAGGACGATGGTTCAATATCGCGACCGGTCATCTTGATTTAGGTTTTCCGTGATTTCCCTAAATCGCTCCAGGCAAATGCCGGGATGGTTCCTTTGAAACGGCACGGCCGACTTCCTTCCCCATCCTTCCCTAATCCTATGAGACCGATAACCTCGCTGTTTGGTCTCTTCCCCCAAACAACCAACTAACCAACCAACCCCTAGAACTTAGAACTACTTAAACCTAACTAACCTAAGAAAATCACACACATCCATGCCCGAGGCAGGATTCGAACCTGCGACCGTAGCGGTCCCGCGGTTCCAGACTGTAGCACCTAGAACCACTCGGCCACCCTGGCCGGCTCGTTAGGTGGGAGTTTACTATTTTATAAGGTTACATCGACGCCACAGTGCCTTTATATTCCAGCCACGAAGATGTGCTCTTTTCATTTTAGTTTGAACCAACCAACCATTGCATGGTAAAATTCTGATTTGTGGACTTTATTCACGTTATTGAGGGAATGTGCAGCCTGAAGCTGGACATAGTAGCTGTTGGTTGGTTGATCTGGGGGAAGGAACCAAATAGCGAGGTCATCGGTCCCATCGGATTAGGGAAAGAAGTCGGCCGTGTCCTTTCAAAGGCACCACCCCGGAATATGCCAGAAGCGATTTAGGTTAATCACGGAAAACCTAGATCAGGATGGTCGGACGTGGATTTGAATCGTCGTTCTCCCGAATGCGAGTCCAGTGCGCTAAGGCATCACAATGGTAAGTAAGTATCTAATCATGCTAGATTCGCATTGTCAATCCGTTGGTTTTCTAGTGTACAAAGACGAACTTTCGTAATAAATCACCAGTTTATTTTGGTTTGAATTTCGTTTAAAGTAGGTACTGTTCCCTTCATCTCATTTTCATTATCAGTAATTTTTAAAGCATAGATATTAATTGATTTTATTCCAATTGCCCGCCTTAGAGTCTCGTATTAGGGCCGAATTTCAGGTAGAATGTTTCCATTGATTTAAGAGTATCAACACTTGCTGTTACTGGGGTGTGTTGGGGTGTAGATCGTCTTTGGCTCCGTACACAATTTCTAACTGTACACACGCGGGGTAATGTACAGTATCTTCTTGTCATTTACTGGAGGTGATGATTTACATTGCTCCCTGTTTACCTTAATTTGTACTATCCTGCACATATCCACAGTGCATAGGGGAATATAAGACGTTAATACGTTCAACCAACAATAGTCTATTTTTCTATCTAAGAGTATTTGCTCTGTGGAATCATCACTGAAAATCTTAATACGATTCTGTACGATACTCCTAGTGTGCATGCAGTATCCATCTATGATGCATATGCTGCGGTGAATGTCGTAACATTTCAGCTCGAAACACGAACTCTGCTAGGTTTATGACGGCCGTAAACGTGTCGTCGCATGTATTAGAACCGCAGTGACCGTGCGAAGAACGTCAGAAATATTCCACGCTTTTTACGATGAACTACTCTTTAATGAAGAGGCTCTCCCATAGCTTGAACTGGAAGTTCCGACGTCAGATCGGTCTATTTCAAATAATCCGTAAGTTCTGCCGATTAACACTGTTCTCCTCGTCATTAATGTCCTTCATGTTTCTCTAGCTGTTCGTAAATGCACAGTTCAACAAAGAAAGATGTTATCAATGTTATAACATATTATACGAGCCCTGTATTTAGTATTTATGTATTTAGTAATAGAAGCACTTCCTTTTCTTATTATTACAGCATTTGATCTCCGGCAATGTTTTCGACTGTGATGCAAGAGAAATGTAACTACTTTTCATTCTCCCTCCTGAAACATTTTTGGGTGACTAAAATGGCTACGCAACCAAAGCTGTAATTTATCTCGAAAGTGTTGTTTGAGCTGCAAGTTGGAGCTTTGACGTGTCCAGTTTTTTTAATTTTACTATCGCGATGAAATGGTACTCACTTGCGGACAGAGCCGGCCGCGGTGGACGAGCGGTTCTAGGTGCTTCAGTCCGGAACTGGGCGACTGCTGTGGTCGCAGGTTCGAATCCTGCCTCGGGTATGGATGTGTGTGATGTCCTTAGGTTAGTTAGGTTTAAGTAGTTCTAAGTTCTAGGGGACTGATGACCACAGATGTTAAGTCCCATAGTTCTCAGAGCCATCTGAACATTTTTTAACTTGCGGACAGAGGAATTATATCACTTACACCGCAAAGGTTCCAGTAATTTTGCACAATTTGAGGTACATGTTACAGTCTAAAACAGTTTTTAGGAACGCAACTGTTCATTTTGCATCAAACACACCTTGAAGACTGAACCCAACCCAGTGAAGACAACCTAAGACTATCACAAGACCCAACCGAATTTTAATGTCGTCACACTACATTCACGCAAAAACCGTTCGATATGAGTGCCACAATCTCTCCCGTGAAATATCATTCCAGTAAAGCCTCTTGCACTGCTCCACAGACCAGTGGTCGTATTGTCGAAGCAGCGTCGGGCAATCGTCAATGTTTGTAAGGCACCAGCATTACTATCTTATCACGTTTTCACTGATTGAGCTGCATCGGTATCCCTGCAATATCCAAAAAATATGTCTGCTTATGCCGTACATTTTATACTTCTGCGATGCCTGCCAGCTATTTTTTTCAGCTCTGTCGATCGATGGACAAGCCTGGTGACTCCCCAAAGTTTCCGAAGTTTCCATGTAACAAGTTTCGATTTAACAATTTTCTCGCTAACCTTTAATATGGGAACTTAAGATTTTATGAAATTTCGATTACGGGATGCCCAAAATTGAGCCTGCAATTATATATGTAGCCTCTGCCATAAACAAAACACAGGTTCAGTGCGAAGTACAGATACTTTGCTCCGATAGTTAAGCTACATCCGCTTAGGAATATTGTTGACAAAAACAAATGCTAGTGCCTTGAAGAACCACACATTCAATTGTTGTATTCCAGCTTGATCCCAGACGGAGTTTGTACTGTTCATGAAATTGTAAATTGTCAATAACAATTAGTTAACTAATGAAAGGCCGCACCAAGTGATGACACATATTTTATTTAACACCGCGAGTGGTTTTGCCCTTCACAAAATTTGGATGCACAAATGTTTTACGTAACAGGACGCGAAAAACGAAATTCATACACGTACCTACAGTATAAGTAGAGACTAAACACATACTTACATTACACTGTTGTGAAGCAAGGTCAAATGATTGAGAACCTAAAAGTCGAGAGGATTTGTGATATGTCCAATGATATCATAGGAAAATAGGCGTGTGATGATTATATGGGATGCAGTCTAATGTTATCGAAAACCCGCCACAGCGTGACCATGGAATAGTTCCATCAAAAGTAATCCCCTCACACTTTAACACATTTCCTCCGCCTGGGAGACGAGACGTTCAACTCCTTTTTCTTAGAACACTGTCGGCCACTTATCTATCCACAACCGCACCCACTCTTGCACTTCTCGTCCGACTGAAACCGAACTCCACACATGTTGTTGTTCAGGTCGCCAAAGGAGTGATCCGAGCTGTACGGAGGATGCAGCAGTGTTTCCCAATGAAATCGCTAAAGCGTAGCCTTAATTCGATTGGCAGTGTGTGGTCGGGCATTACTGTGGAACAGTATATATTATACTTGCAGTGGATGGTGCGTTCATGTCTATCTTTGAAAAAGATAACACAATAAAAGGCTCTCCACTCTTTCCCTTTCGGCTAAACGAAACGTTCACAATATCCAGTATTTACACACGTCATTATAGATCTTCTCAACACACGTAATATTCCTTAAGGATAATTTTCACACGTTATAGAGATGCTTGAAGTGGGCTTCCTTAAAGTCGCTGTTAGAACTAACGATGCTATGAAGTTCACATGTTAGTTCTGTGAAATGTCCACCTCTGACTTAAACAGAGCTACAGACGAAGTTTTGCAAACGATTAGATATGATAATAATTTGACCTACCTGATCATATGCCGTAAATAAATAAATAAATCTGACGCAATTTCGATAATAGCACTCAAAACATGGTCGAAAAAATTTCTAACCGACTACTGATTTAGTTCAACATAGATCAAATACCCTTACAGGAGTTCTTTGATAATTTCACTGCTGATAATAGATCAAGGTCTATTCCTATTTCATCCCAAAAGTAAGACGAGGTGTTTATGATCCACCCTGTTGTAGAGTTCATTTCTCTTGTGCCAAATCCCTGTGAGCTGGGAGTTGGCAGATAATATCTCAATTGGAAATATTTGGGAGAGGGTTTCCAATTCTGAGCTTTGCTACCAACAAAGGGTACCTCCTGAAAACAGTGGTTAGAAAAGGTGAATTATGGTTACTTTTATTTTGCTTCAAGTACGTTACGTTCTAGACAAAAATGTGATGGGCTGCAACAGATTGTAACAGAATAAAGTCGATCCATGCCCGACATGTATACCAATGCTTCTCGTTGATGGTGCGCCTTCCCTTAGAAGGTAGATGGCTGTGGATTAACGCTCACATTATGTGAGCGAACGGCAAGGCAATTATCTTGTGCAGTTTAAGACTGACTATTGAAAATTTAGTCATAAATCGATATCAGAGAGAGTATTTTCGCCCAGGAATTGCTTTGTCCTGTCGCTACAGAGAAGTTACACTGAAAAAATCTTCGGCGCACGCTACGTCTCGAAGAATTGCTAACAAGACTGCACTGAATATCTGGGTCACAGATACAGAGCACATCGCTCAGCAAGGCGTATCTGTTGGCCAGCTGCCACTGGATGCTCTTTTTATTCCCCTTCATTAATCGCTGTGACAGTATCTGAGCGCTCTTTCTAAAGATAGGTCCGCAGCCGATGCGAGATAAAGTGCAGGCCAGGCCTCACAGATGGGCCCTCTTCTTCGTCCAAGATGGCGGCCAACCGACGCCTTTGTGTTGAAGCCACGTGTGCCAACATGCGCCTCTTTTGTACACTGAGTTCTGAAAATTAATCAGAAGACAATATTGCTGTTTATCACGTATCAGATTATGTCCTCACTGTCAAACGGACATCAAACTCATTTAACTACGATACAAACAATAATGTATTCTCTGATGATTTTTCGGTATACTGTTCAATGCTAACAGGCAGTTTCTCCTTCTCCAATAGTTGTCATTTTTTCTATACTTCCTTTCCCATCTCCCAGCAGCCCCATCCCGAACAATTCTCTATATTTCTTTTTCCCTTTGTTCTGTCGTATTACTTTTACTAATATCTATTATATCATCGTTAAGGAAGGGAGACTGATATCAATGTCCAGTCGAAGACGAGGTCACTCAAGATGGAGCACAGTTGCAGAATGGAGAAGGACAAAGAAGAAAACTGGCCATGCCGTTTCCAAAAAAATTAAGAAAACCTTGGGAAACCTAACTCTGGATGGCCAGCAGAGGATTTGAACATCAGTCCTTCCTCATGCTTTGTTGCTTTGGTATTCTGATTTTCGTTAAACCACGACCACTTACGTGGTAATCACTGCTAACCTAATGTTACTTAACATTTCCCACTAAATTACAACAGTGAAAAAACCTGTTCTCGACATTACACTTTTTCAAAAGTGAAATTATCGTTTAACATGTAAACTTTCTATTAAATTATCAAGTACTTTCATCTCTTCGGTATGTCTGTTAGTTAGTATGTGCTTATAGAAAACTTAACCAGCTACGTGATTGGACTGAAAATTTACTAGCAAATAGAACTTGGTACTCACTCTGAACTGAGGGACATTAGCACTAACAAAAACATCATTGCACCTCAAAGACGCGTGTTTGAACTGTTAGTGCTCATGACATAAATTACAACAATCGTAATACTTTCGTATAATATACCTTTGGGCATCTTTACAAGTTGTCCATTTTATTCTGTCCGAATGTTTGCCTGACAAATTTAAACATAATGATTCTCATTAAGTTTTTCCTCATTAGTGGTTGCTTGGCTTTGGGAGAGAAGGGCACCAAACTACAGGATCATCAGTCCATTTTTCCCAACTAGTGTTCACAGAAAGAGAGATTTTTTAATTTCCTTACTAGTGAGTGGTCCGTGCTCAGCTAGGATCGAAAACAATATACACAACTGAAGATTTCTTTTATTGTTCAAGATACCAAATCAAGTTGTAAGACTTCCTAACAAAGTTTTGGGTAACTTACAGGTTGGTTGCAGTTAAGACAAAAGAATAATTTAACGTCTCAAGACTACCATCTCTACAGTCGCCAATAAGACATTACAGATTGAGGAGCCGTACCACGTTCATACACCATGAAACAAAAAGATCTTTACTGTTCCTATTGTTTAATAGTCTCTGCGATCAGGGAATTAAAGGAAGACGAATCAGTACAGAGGGAGCCAGATCTTATCATAAATCACGAATAAAATCAAAGCTGTCAGCAAACTAAGTAAACACATAAAATTACATTCCTATATGGTGACTAGAAGCGTTAAAGATATCAGGAAATTTATTAGACAGTGCAAATAATCTACAACAATTTTTTTAAGAACTTTGTTAGAAAATATCAGTACCTGGACACCATAATCGAGAAAAACAAGAAATGATTTATTCACAGTTTTATGTATAAATCTCTAATTAATGAGCTCTCACTTTTCATGCTGCCCTCGGAATCCCTCTATAATCGTAGCTTGTTATCAATTCGTGGCAGACTGGGTGAGTGTATGAAAAGCGTATGACGAATCCTTTCAGCTTTTGCCACTATAATGTAATAATAATACAGACAATCTTGTAGGTGGGGCAACCACAGCTATGAGTATTAGTCTTGGGTATTAATAGCCGCTTCAGCTCGATTTGGTCCTTTATTACTGTACCACTACCAGTTTTGTGGCGCTAAAAGCCACGTCTTCTGGTGAACTTACGGTTAAACCTTTAGAGCGGAAAACCTCGGAATATTTTTCTGCAACATTTCCAAAATTCTCAGGAAGTGTAGTAAAACCGCTTACAAACTCTCGCTCACTCAGTACTTGAATATTGCCAGTAAGTCCTTTTTCCGTAACAGATAGGATGACAGAGGAAATACTCATTTCAACGTATCTATTGTTACTAACAGAAATTTATGGCACAACTAAACAGTTTTTCTCTTCTCTCATTCCAGCTACGAAGTCCATATTCTTCCTTACCTCTGCCTACTGTTTCTTCCCCTACTACAACGTTCCATTCATTCATGAGTATTAAACTTTCATTTACATTTACTGAAATATATCAGCACAGACCCAGACCAAAAGGACCTAACTTCTGCTGCACCAGAAGATGCTGAAACATTTCCTAAAGCCAGGCAGACACAGGGTTACTGGAGTGTTTGCTTCGTCCTGAAAGTGCTGCCCATTTAAAATGTGCCTGACAGCAGGGAGCCACCGCCAAATCCCAAACGCTTGGGGGCATTTGAGTAAAGGTTTACATATTTCCCATTACAAACAAGAGAGTTTGTTTTCTTGTTTACCAGTAGCAAAGCGGATATGACAGGAACTTCAGAGCCCTAAAGGACCCAGTGGGGTAAAATAAACAAAACTGACGAACAGGGTCAGCTGTGAGAGGTCAAACAATCGGTGAATCAGGATAATGATCGATTAATCACAGGGAGGTAGACGCAAAGATGCCTGAGAACGAGTAATTTGCGTGCTGTATCGCACAAAGCATTCTGACTTTCTGGAGATATGTAAGCCCATTATCTGCTAAGGAAAGCAGAGGAAAGGAAATACAGTACTAACGTGACTGCAGCAAATGTTCAAAATGACCACTATTCATCTCTTGGCACATTTGGGCCCTGGTCAGCAAGTTACTGAAGGCGGATCGAGGCTGGACTGCTGGAATTGTTGCAGTCTCATCTTAAGTATTCTCTTGCAGTTCTTGAAGACTATGACGGTTGTTGGGATACACCTTAAACTTGAGGGCTCCCCACACAAAATAATCGCAGCTGACAGAAAGCAGACTGACCTCTGCTAACAATTCTGTGAGGCGTGAACATTGTGTAAATGTGCTCGAAGTTTCGGCCGGCAGCATGGGCAGTTGCCTCATCTAGTTGGAAGTAACTTTAGGTCTTTTCCTCCTCCGTTAACGCTGTCAAAAACGGTATCCACACATCCGGGCCACTTTCATTCGATTCGCCCTGTATAAACGTTCAGAATTACTCGCGCACCTCAAAAAAATTGCCACATTGTCAGCCATAACTTAGCGAGAACCTCACCTCACTAAACTCAAACGTTCCGGGTATATTCTGGGTGTCTTCAACAGAGAGGTATATTCTAGGTGTCTTCGACAGAGAGGTCCTTAGAGGCGGATCACTAGCTCAATTGGAGAAAGATAGGGGAAGAAATCGACCATGATCTTGTCAAAGGGCCCATCACACCATCCATCTTTACTTACTTAGGAAAACCACGAAATACTCAAACTTTACCTGGAGCAAGGGATTATAAATTCTTGCGTGTTTGCGTTTTTAGTATCCACAGCTTCGCATTTTAACTACCGTGTAGTGTATATTTTCGCCGTTTGTTTTGCGCAGGCGTTTGTATTCGTGTGAGCAGTCAGTTATAGCTGTAGAAGTCGTGAATTGGTCACTAATGTACATCCAGGCAGCAGCAGTTCAGAGCACAGCGTTTCTTTGTGATTTCAACGCAGTTTGTTCTGTGGTTCGCTGACTTTACTATGGATGGGAAAAGTGACTGCTGTGTTCAGATGCAAGCTGAGTTGGTGACTCTTTGTTTGCAGCTCCAGGTGGTGCTGGCTTGGATAACGCTGCTTGAGGCTGTTGCCAATGGACGTCGCTAGGGGGTGGGGAGGGGGGGGGGGGGGTTACTGTGATCGCCCCGGATATTGCCTGCACTAAGGACGACGCATCACCTGTGACCGAGTGGGCAGTCGCTCCAACATGTGGCAGGCAGCGGAAGACTTTCCGAGGGGCCGATCGGAGGGAATCACTGGTTCGTCTAACAGGTTTCGGACGCTGTCTGTGGCTGACGAAGTCCCAGGGCCAGGTGCAGTCGCTCTCCCAGTTACAGAGGAAGTCTCTCGGCCCGCAAAGACTGGGCATTCACAGTCGGTGGTATAGTTGGTTGTTGGGAGCTTCATTGTTAGGAGGCGCGTAATGGGGCCCCTTAGGCACATTGCTGCCAAGAATGGGAAGGAATCCAGATGCACCCTTTGTGCATGCCGGGAGGAGTCATTCCAGATGTGGGAAGGGTGTTTCCCAGTGCCATGAAGAAAACAGGGTGCAGCCGACTGCAGGTGCTGGCTCATGTTGGTATCAACATTGAGAGTTGCTGTGAATTGCAAGAGATTCTCTCTGGTTTTGGACGGCTAGTGGTAAACGCTGCCAGTCTTGCTTGCGAGATGAGGGCAGAATTCCCCATCCGTAGTATCGTCTACAGAACAGTATGTGGTCCTTTGGTACAGAGTCAAGTGGAGGGGTCTGAATCAGAGGCTCAGATTGCTATGCAACCGTGAACGCTGCAAATTCCTCGACATGTGGCATCGAGTGGTAGGTTTTCGGGTTGTGCTTAATAGGTCAGGGATCCACTACACTTAGGAAGTGGCTACTTGGGGAGCGGGGACTGTGTGGACGGAACTGGGAGTTTTTTTTATGTTAGAGGGTCTCGGGAAACTACAGAAATGACGTCATCTAAGAGGGTGCAGGGCAAACACAGAAATGTAGACCTAGCAACAATCGGTATTATACTTGAAAACTGTCGTAGCCATGTTGGGAGAGAACCAGAGCTGCAACACTAGTAGAAAGCACTGAAACTCAAATCGTTATGGGTACAAAATGTGGCTAAAGATGGAAATAAGTTAAACTGAAATGTTTGCAAAAGACCTAACCATGTTCAAAAAGGATAGATTAAATGTAGTTGGAGATGGAATGTTTATTTCTGTCAGACGTAGTTTATCTTATAGTGAAATTGAAGTATACAGTTGGGTTAGTGCGGGAAGAGATTATGCTTGACAACCAGAATAAATCAATAACTGGTTTCTTCTAGCGACCCCCTGACTCATATGATACTATTGCTGAACAGTTCTAAGGAAACTTGAGTCTCATCACAAATAGATACCCCTCCCACATAATTATAGATGGTAGTGCCTTTAATCTACCTTCGATTTGTTGGCAAAAGTAAGTATTCAAAGAAGGTGGAAGGTATAAATCATGGCCAGAAATGGTACCAAATGCTTTCTCCGAAAATTATTTTGTGCCATTATTTCAGGAGCTCATCTGAAGTGACTGGTTGCGAAAACATACCTGACCTCTTAGCAACAAATACGCATGAGCAAATAGGGAGCATCATGACGGATGCATGTATTAGTGACCACGAGATCTTCGTTGCGAGACTGATCACCGCAACAAATAAATTCACTGAAAGTAAACGCAACATACATCTATTTAAAAAGTCGATGTAAATTCGCTTGACGACTTCCTATGAGAGAGCCTCAATTCCTTTCCAATCAGCTGTGTAAGTTTAGACTAGATGTGGCTTAAATTCAAAGAAACAGAGGCAACTGAGAGGTTGTTGTTGTTGTTGTTGTTGTTGTGGTCTTCAGTCCTGAGACTGGTTTGATGCAGCTCTCCATGCTACTCTATCCTGTGCAAGCTTTTTCATCTCCCAGTACCTACTGCAACCTACATCCTTCTGAATCTGCTTAGTGTATTCATCTCTTGGTCTCCCTCTACGATTTTTACCCTCCACGCTGCCCTCCAGTACTAAATTGGTGATCCCTTGATGCCTCAGAACATGTCCTACCAACCGATCCCTTCTTCTGGTCAAGTTGTGCCACAAACTTCTCTTCTCCCCAATCCTATTCAATACTTCCTCATTAGCTATGTGATCTACTCATCTAATCTTCAGCATTCTTCTGTAGCACCAAATTTCGAAAGCTGCTATTCTCTTCTTGTCCAAACTATTTATTGTCCATGTTTCACTTCCATACATGGCTACACTCCATATGAATACTTTCAGAAATGACTTCCTGACACTTAAATCAATACTGGATGTTAACAAATTTCTCTTCATCAGAAACGCTTTCCTTGCCATTGCCAGCCTACATTTTATATCCTCTCTACTTCGACCATCATCAGTTATTTTGCTCCCCAAATAGCAAAACTCCTTTACTACTTTAAGTGCCTCATTTCCTAATCTAATTCCCTCAGCATCACCCGACTTAATTAGACTACATTCCATTATCCTTGTTTTACTTTTGTTGATGTTCATCTTATATCCTCCTTTCAAGACACTGTCCATTCCATTCATCTGCTCTTCCAAGTCCTTTGCTGTCTCTGACAGAATTACAATGTCATCGGCGAACCTCAAAGTTTTTATTTCTTCTCCATGAATTTTAATACCTACTCCGAATTTTTCTTTTGTTTCCTTTACTGCTTGCTCAATATACACATTGAACAACATCGGGGAGAGGCTACAACCCTGTCTTACTCCTTCCCAACCACCGCTTCCCTTTCATGTCCCTCGACTCTTATAACTGCCATCTGGTTTCTGTACAAATTGTAAATAGCCTTTCGCTCCCTGTATTTTACCCCTGCCACCTTTAGAATTTGAAAGAGAGTATTCCAGTCAACATTGTCAAAAGCTTTCTCTAAGTCTACAAATGCTAGAAACGTAGGTTTGCCTTTCCTTAATCTTTCTTCTAAGATAAGTCGTAAGGTCAGTATTGCCTCACGTGTTCCAGTGTTTCTACGGAATCCAAACTGATCTTCCCCGATGTTGGCTTCTACTAGTTTTTCCATTCGTCTGTAAAGAATTCATGTTAGTATTTTGCAGCTGTGACTTATTAAACTGATAGTTCGGTAATTTTCACATCTGTCAACACCTGCTTTCTTTGGGATTGGAATTATTATATTCTCCTTGAAGTCTGAGGGTATTTCGCCTGTTTCATACATCTTGCTCACCAGATGGTAGAGTTTTGTCAGGACTGGCTCTCCCAAGACCGTCAGTAGTTCCAATGGAATGTTGTCTACTGCGGGGGCCTTGTTTCGACTCAGGTCTTTCAGTGCTCTGTCAAACTCTTCACGCAGTATCATATCTCCCATTTCATCTTCATCTACATCCTCTTCCATTTCCATAATATTGTCCTCAAGTACATCGCCCTTGTATAGACCCTCTATATACTCCTTCCACCTTTCTGCTTTCCCTTCTTTGCTTAGAACTGGGTTTCCATCTGAGCTCTTGATATTCATACAAGTCGTTCTCTTATCTCCAAAGGTCTCTTTAATTTTCCTGTAGGCAGTATCTATCTTACCCCTAGTGAGATAGGCCTCTGCATCCTTACATTTGTCCTCTAGCCATCCCTGCTTAGCCATTTTGCACTTCCTGTCGATCTCATTTTTGAGACGTTTGTATTCCTTTTTGCCTGTTTCACTTACTGCATTTTTATATTTTCTCCTTTCATCAATTAAATTCAGTATTTCTTCTGTTACCCAAGGATTTCTACTAGCCCTCGTCTTTTTACCTACTTGATCCTCTGCTGCCTTCGCTACTTCATCCCTCAAAGCTACCCATTCTTCTTCTACTGTATTTCTTTCCCCCATTCCTGTCAATTGTTCCCTTATGCTCTCCCTGAAACTCTGTACAACCTCTGGTTCTTTCAGTTTATCCAGGTCCCATCTCCTTAAATTCCCACCTTTTTGCAGTTTCTTCAGTTTTAATCTACAGGTCATAACCAATAGATTGTGGTCAGAGTCCACATCTGCCCCTGGAAATGTCTTACAATTTAAAACCTGGTTCCTAAATCTCTGTCTTACCATTATATAATCTATCTGATACCTTTTAGTATCTCCAGGGTTCTTCCATGTATAGGACCTTCTTTCATGATTCTTAAACCAAGTGTTAGTTATGATTATGTTGTACTCTGTGCAAAATTCTACCAGGCGGCTTCCTCTTTCATTTCTTAGCCCCAATCCATATTCATCTACTATGTTTCTTTCTCTCCCTTTTCCTACACTCGAATTCCAGTCACCCATGACTATTAAATTTTCGTCTCCCTTCACAATCTGAATAATTTCTTTTATTTCATTATACATTTCTTCAATTTCTTCGTCATCTGCAGAGCCAGTTGGCATATAAACTTGTACTACTGTAGTAGGTGTGGGCTTCGTATCTATCTTGGCCACAATAATGCGTTCACTATGCTGTTTGTAGTAGCTTACCCGCATTCCTATTTTACTATTCATTATTAAACCTACTCCTGCATTACCCCTATTTGATTTTGTGTTTATAACCCTGTAGTCACCTGACCAGAAGTCTTGTTCCTCCTGCCACCGAACTTCACTAATTCCCACTATATCTAACTAGAACCTATCCATTTCCCTTTTTAAATTTTCTAACCTACCTGCCCGATTAAGGGATCTGACATTCCACGCTCCGATCCGTAGAACGCCAGTTTTCTTTCTCCTGATAACGACATCCTCTTGAGTAGTCCCCGCCCGGAGATCCGAATGGGGGACTATTTTACCTCCGGAATATTTTACCCAAGAGGACGCCATCATCATTTAATCATACAGTAAAGCTGCATGCCCTCGGGAAAAATTACGGCTGTAGTTTCCCCTTGCTTTCAGCCGTTCGCAGTACCAGCACAGCAAGGCCGTTTTGGTTATTGTTACAAGGCCAGATCAGTCAATCATCCAGACTGTTGCCCTTGCAACTACTGAAAAGGCTGCTGCCCCTCTTCAGGAACCACACGTTTGTCTGGCCTCTCAACAGATACCCCTCCGTTGTGGTTGCACCTACGGTACGGCTATCTGTATCGCTGAGGCACGCAAGCCTCCCCACCAACGGCAGGGTCCATGGTTCATGGGGGGGACTGAGAGATTATACCAAATGAATTAATGAAAGATAGTGCTAATCCCCCATGGTGCAAAAAATAGGTCCGAACACTGATACAGAAGCAACGACAAAAGCATGCCAACTTTAAAAGAAAACAAAATCTCCAAGACGTGCGATGTTTTACTGAAGCTCGAAACTTAGCGCGGACTTCCATGCGAGATTAGTGTAATATCTTCCACAGTGAAAGTCTGTCCCGAATTCTGACAGAAAATCCAAAGAGATTCTAGTCGTATGTAAAGTACACCAGCTGTGGGACACAATCAATACCTTCACTGCGCAATACAAACGGTAATATAATCGATGACAGCGCCACTAAAGCGGGGTTACTAAACATAGTTTTCCTAAATCTCTTCAGCAAAGAAGACGAAGTAAATATTCCAGACTTCGAATCGAGAACAACTGCCAGCAAGATTAACTTAGTAGTAGATTTTCTCGGTGTAGCGAAGCAGCTCAAAATACTTAATAAAGGCAAATGTTCCAGGCTAGATAACATAAAGGATCCTTTCAGAATATACTGATACAATAGCCCCATGTTTAGCCATCATATACTCGCTCGATGAAATATCCGTACCAAAAGACTTTAAAATCCACAGATCACACCAGTCTCAAGAAAGGAAGTAGAAATAGTTCGCTGAATTACAGACCCATAACACTAACGTCGATTGGAGTAGGATTTAAAACATATACTATTTTCGAACATTATGAATTACCTCGAAGGTAACGATCTATTGTCACAGAGACAGCACGAATTCAGAAAATATCGTTCTTGTGAAACACAACTAGTTCTTTATTCGCACGAAGTAATGAGTGCTATCGATAGGGGATCTCAAATTGATTCCATATTTCTGGGTTTCCACAAGGCTTTTGCCACCGTCCCACACAAAAGACTTCTAATCAAATTGCATGCCTATGAACAATCGCTTCATTTGTGTGACTTGATCCGAAATTTCCTCTCAGAAACGTCACAGTACGAAGTAATCAACGTAAAATCATCGAGGAAAAGGGAAGTGAGATCCGGCGTTCCCCAAGTAATTGTTCGTAATCTACATAAAAGATTTAGGAGATAATCTGAGTTGTCCTCGCTTGCAGATGATGTTGTCATTCACCATCTAGTAACGTCTTCAGAAGATCAAAACCAATTGCAAAGTGACAGACACGATGTCTAAATTGTGTGAAAAGTGGTAATTGTCTCTCAAGAAGGAAAAGTGGGAGATCATCCACTTGAGTACAAAAGAAAAATAAAAATCCGTTAAATTTCGATTACATGATAAATCTCACAAACTTAAAGGCTGTCAGTTCAACTAAATACTTAGGAATTACAATTACTAACTTACGTTGTAACGATCACACTGATAATGCTGTCGGTAAGGCAAAGCAAAGACTGCGATTTATTGACAGAACACTTAGAAGATGCAACAAATCCACTATAGAGACGGCCTACGCTACGCTTGTCCGTCCTCTGCTGTAGTACTGCTGTGCGGTACGGGATCCTTAGCAGATAGCATTGACGGAGAACATCGAAAGTGCTCAAAGAATGGCAGCTCGTTTTGTATTATCGCTAAATAGGGGACATAGTGTCACGGATACCGTAAGAGAGTTGGGATGTCAATCATTGAAACAAACTAGTTTTTCGTTCCGGCGAGATCATTTCAAGAAATTTCAATAACCAACCATCTCCTCTGAATGTGAAAATATTTTACTGTCACCAACCTACATAAGAAGAAATGAACATGATAATAAAATAAGAGAAATCAGAGCTCGTACAGAAAGATTTAAGTGTTCATTTCCCCCACGCACTGTTTGAGTAGAACGGTAGAGAAACCGTCTGAAAGTTGTTTGAAGAACGCTCTGCCAGGCACTTAGGTGTGAATTGCAGAGTAGTCATGTATATATAGATCTGAGTCCCAGTTTTGCCGTACACCAGTCAAGTTTCAAAGTGGCGAATCAAACTGTTAGACCTTTTCTGGATTAAAAGTTCACTGCACTTACTATAAACCAGAATTGTGAAGAGGTGTTTCTGGCGTCCACCAGCAGAACAGTCATTATTTAACACTGTGCTACAGTGGTTACACCGCTGAAGTCGCTGTCGCAGGTAGTAGCTTTCAAATGTCTCCTTATAAAAAATTACTTAAGATTTCTCCGGGTATACTCTTCTAACTGCTTCAGGCGAACGCCTAAACCGTAAACATAAGATGATACTTAATCTTTCCTTGCTCCTTCAGTAACTAAACTACTGCAGCTGCAATAGAAGCGAGACTGAGAAGTGAAATTGACCAGTTACGATCGCTGTTGAAAAAGGTGCTTCTCACCATTGCCGCCTGAACTTCGCAAGCAGTCTGCGCATAGAACTATAAGTAATTTTAGACCTTTTTTGTTGAGAGTCTACTAACTCATGAAGGAACATTACGAGTATCACACTGGCCTCAGCTGACTTCTTCCCTGCGTTTGCTCTCGCGAGTGAGTCACTGCGATCACGCTCAGGGCAGGCTGTCTGCTATAAAGCCAGCCATTTACCGCCCCCCAGTAAAACCTCGAGGGATAACATCGACAAGAAGGCACCCGCGATGGCGGCGAAGCCAGGTGTCGAGGCTGACATGCGATAAAATTTTACGTCGCGGTTGCTTTTCTGAACCATCTAAATCTGTAAAATGAAAATGTGCATTCTCGGGTAGTATGCGCAACATATTAGTAAAATTTATTTCTCTTGCGCTAAACACTTCGTGATCTTTTCCTGCCTGGAAACAGATTTCCCGACTATACAAGAAACAAATATTTAATATCTAACAGATCTCTGTACAGCATCATTAAAAACTGCCAAAGCTGTACCCCACATCAATGAGAAATTCAATGTGTTACACGATAAAAGTTCTGACGAGTCATGTATTGCATGAAATAAAAGAGAAGCGCAGGAAAATTTTATTTTCAATTAAATAAAATAATTTCGGCAAGTTAACAGCTAAAGGCTTAAAACTGAGAAGTATAGATGGGAAACAACGTAGAAGTAAACCGTAGATAGATCGTACGTGTCTATACCATGACGAAAGATGTTACGCAACCTGATAGAAGAATATTTTGTAGTAGACGTCATCTACGTAGCAGTAACTGGATCTGACATAACACTGAATAGATTAACTGATTTACTATGAATCAGTCGGATGTATGGAACAAGTAAAGTATCACTATCCTTCCGCAAAAGTATTAACTCTCCACCAACGAAGTACCAGGAGTAGACAAATTATATGCGAATTATGGAAGATCAGTCGACATCCCACGCATGTTAATTCCTGAGTAGAATAATATACAAAGGAATATAAAGAATAACATAATATGTCTTGGATGCAGATAGGTTTAGCTTACACAAGGTGAAAATAGTATAGAAGCAAGTTTGTCGTTATTCTGAATGACAGGAACTACATTTAAAAAAAAGATGATACGATACCTTCACGCCATTTGTGGGCCCAAAGAAAAACATTAACAGTATAAGGTGGAAAAAGATGTTCGAAAACTTTAAAAAATGGATATAATGGATAAAAGGCATATGGTTTAACTATAATACCTACAAAACCAAGCTAGACAAATAAAAAAGGAAAATCGAGAAGGAACTGCTCGAATTGATATGGGCGTGGGGCATGCTAGCAGCTTAGATTGAATGAAGAACAAGAGGTGATGGATGTGCAAAACAATTTCAAATGAGAAAGAAAAGTTCTGTGTGAACACTTGTAAAGATTAAAAGGCGATATTGTCTTTCTCCACAGGAGCACGTATGTCGAATAGAATAGGAAGCCTACGTGTCACAGAATTAAAGATATCCGCTGTTAAGATGAATGTAAAGAAGAAGAATAAAGATAAACAACAACTTACAAACAATCTAGTTTCAGGAACATGCAGTACTAGGAATAGAAACAGTAAACTCTACAGTCGGCGTCGATGCCATTAGAGGGGAACTGAATCTTACATAGAACTGCAAGGGGCAGGAAATCGATCATTGTCTTTTTAATGGAAACATCGTGACATTCACCTGCTGATATTTACGGAAACCCTGAATAGCTTAAGACTGATGACTAGATTCCTCCCAAATAACAGTCTAGTGCACTAATCATCGAGACCACACCTGAGCAGAAGCATGGTACGAACTCCGATACATAGCCACGAAGATTACCAAGCCAAGAAGACCTCAGAGGCATATTGCCCTGGACGAAGGGGGTTTCTTACTCAACAAAAGGTACTGTTGATACAAATATCTACAAGGAGGTGAGAAAAAGCGTTCTGAGAATGTGAATTAGGTCCTCAGCTGAGTCTTAAAGTGCAATATTGATCTTAGTAGGACAGGAAGTTGCAATGTTTATTTCACAAAGTTGTCAAACCTTTGCTGGATACCTAGAGATAGAAGCGAAGATATAGACCTACTAGAGGTAGGTAGGAAGAAGGAAGAGGATAACTGCAAACGTGTTGAGTCTTGCAGGAACATAACTAAATGACACGTGTTAGCGAACAGTGAAACTTGTAGAGGCAGACATGTATTGGAACATGTAATAATGTTTACCAAGATTGCTGAGGTAGGTATACAGCTAAGAAGAGATTATCACATGTACGTAAAGACAGAAAACACAAAAATAATGACCGAGCGGTTCTAGGCGCTACAGTCTGGAACCGCGCGACCGCTACGGTCGCAGGTTCGAATCCTGCCTCGGGCATGGATGTGAGTGATGTCCTTAGGTTAGTTAGGTTTAAGTAGTTCTAAGTTCTAGGGGACTGATGACCTCAGAAGTTAAGTCCCATAGTGCTCAGAGCCATTTGAACCACAAAAATAATAATTGTAATTATTTTACAAATAGCTCTCTGCATTTCCATTGTAAGGCTTCAGGGTCATATTTAATACTTCACCCCCAAGCAACATATTCCTGGAGCAATGTTCCCGCCCTACTAGATCGTATATATATTAAAAAACTTATTACATTAAAAATATATATTAAAAAATTAATACAATTTTAAAAAACTTGGGATAATAACCGATAACCATCTTATCGAGAATACCCATGCAGAAGGAACTCCTTTTAAGATCTTCAAAAGTGAGAAACGTGCATACGAACAATGATCTTATACGGAACAGGGTACTCCCCAGTCACTTGCTTGTTATCTACTGTAACAGTTCTGCAACATAAAGAAATTATTCTGGAGTAGCTAGAGAATATGCGTTGTGGGCTGGCAGTGTTGGTGTTGTGGAGCACGTGAATGTAATGAAGGTCAGCTTTCACTATTACTTACCCACAAAAATAAATTAACAAAAACACTCAAGTCAACTATTTTTATGGCCGACGAACATAAGTTACGTCAACATGTCTATCTTCTTACATAAGTGTCACTTTCCTAACATTCAAGCTAAAGAAGTAAAGTCCCTCACGCTTGTGTTCCCTGACTCTAGGCACTACAAGATCCACGTAACTTTGAAGTATCAATAGATCCTGCTTAGAATATTTGAAGAATCGGCGATTCAATGTACGAAGACGCATAGAAGTGAATGAAGGAAGGAAATGAAATTAAAGTCTCGTCGACTGTGAAGTAATAACAGACGGAGCTTATGCTAGAATGATGAAAATCAGCTACATTCTTTTCAGCGAAACTATGTCATGGCATCCCCTAAAGTGATTAAGGGAAACCACGGAGAACTTAAATCTAAGTGGTCCGACAGAGATTTGAACTAGCTACGAACGCGTAGAGTAGAGTTCACTTGGGGAATTTGTGTGCCTCTCTCCCCCAACTAACTTCCGTCATATTGAGCACATCCTACACGTCATCGAGCACGCTTCGAACCCTGCTCTGAACAATCTCCGTGAGTGGTGGGCAGCGGTTGGGCCGTCGTGGACAGGATTGCTCGCAAAGATTTTGGTGTCACTTCGAGTACATGCTATTGTCATCAAAGCTAAATAGAGCGCCACACATTGCTAGAGATTTCATAGCCTCCATTTCAAGTTCTTACGCATATATATCACTCACATATGAAGACATTTGCAAATTTTATGGAAAGTGATCGAATGATATCCAACATGGTTGCACATATCGATGGAATATAACCTTTATATTGGCGAACTGTTTAAAACATTTGTGTTTCAAAGCCGGAGATTAGCCACATTTCCATTAAGTTAGTTCCTTCGCCTTTCCACGTAAGACCTGTGAAGAGTGTTAAAATCACTTCACAATCCACAGTTTTTGCTTTGACCATGTTTTGATCCAGGGTAAACAGATTAATCAGAGAAACTTCAGTCTTTGCAAACTAGGCGCTACCCAGTGTAGTGTTAACTGTTTGTTGCGTCTATTCGTGTTGCTAACAGTTCTCAATTTAATTGTCATCACGCTTAACATGTATTGTTCGTCCTATTTTATAATCAATAACTTGTGCCACAGTTTTTATGAAATATCAATCCCGTGTTGATATATTAAGCAGCTATCAACAATTGGTTAAAATAATGACAATCCCACCATTTAATTAATATTATTTCACCATTCAAGTTCATTTAGATTCTGATAAATATGATAACCTCTAATGCAGACTAACAACAACGAACACAATCAAAGGACAAAATCAATTTAGCAGGTCCATGGGCCAGGTAGTCAAACGGAAGACTTACTAGTTCAAGTGATTACTGTCAGGGCATAAACTCATAGTGGCCTGTGCCTTTCAAATCATACCGTATGTCCAATGTAGTCTTGCACTCTTCAATTTTCAATCGTCGCCCGGTGCCACATAAATTTGTAAGTTTAAGGTTGACATCAATGGTGGCCGCAGTGATATCAATCGTTATAAGCAACGATAGAATTATTTACTGTATTTTGCAGGAGATCTTGCGAAATGCAAATCCTGTAATCCTAGCGGAGCAGCTGGTCAGATACTGTCTCCGCGGCAGGAGAGGTCGCAGCAGCTTGCTTATTTTGCACGATTTCTTGTGACGTGAAGTGTAAATGGCTTCGAAATCAGTGAAACGCTGGTTCATTTCAGAATTATAGGAAGTATATAGTGGTTTGCCAGCCTTGCGGCGTGTTAAATGAAACGAGTATAGTAATCGCAAAAGGAAACGGATCAGTATGATCAGTTATTGCGCGTATACAGTGTGGTCAGAAACACTCTGAATAGCTGGTAAGGATGTTGCAGGGTAGGTTGTCCTGAGAAATAATTGTGAAGAAAAAAATTCGATACGTTGCCCCGTTTTCGAATTCATTAGCATTGAAGTTAGCCAATCAGGCCGCTGTGCGGCAAAATTCAAATGTCCTTCAGGTATAATTAGTGTCCTTGCTACCGTCCCATGTCCAATGTTGTTTTTTTTAATTCTTCAATACATTATAATTATTCGAATGTAAACCACCACATTGATTAGTGGGTCCTAAGTGTTACAATGTTATTATTTGCAGCTAATTACATTTTTACTTGTGTACTACAGACAGTACAGGTTAATGGGCAAACTTAAGTTCTATGTTAAGCTATACACACTAATACCTACTTATAGCTAATCTCAACTGACTGCAGCCTCACAGGTGTGTCAGTGTGAATATACACCTCCTGCAATGCCTTGCTCACAGATCTAATCCCGATGAGCGTGCCCCTGACACTAGGCAGGCCACAATTACTAATCGCTGCATCTTCCTATTCCGGTTTCTATTTCTAAATCCTACTAACTACTAACTAACCTACGTCAAGTCCGGTGAATGTCATTGTTGTGAAGTTAATGTACCCCACTCGCTCTAGCCCTGCACGTGGCGGATTCCAACTTACAAGTCGACCTGTCCACGCACAGGCGGTACAGGATCAGAATACTTGGACACGTTCGGTAGTTTGCTATTGATCACGAATGTCCCTCAAGTATGCTGTCAAAACTTTTCGTAATACCTCGTTAGCCAGATTATTCAAGGTCTGGAATGTCTCCTCATGTCTCAGCAAGTCGTATGTGTCGTTGTTTGGTTTTTGCTGTCGTAATGTAGCTAAACCATATGGCCGGGAGTACCCTCCGATGCGCCACAGTCACAAGCGGGTGTTGCCCTCTTACCAAACCGGCATAAATATGTTGGATAGGGCCCATGACCAGTGAAAAAATGGAACAAACCACGGGTTGGCTCAAAATACCTCATACCTAGCCTTTCCTTTACATTTGGTAAGAGTTAGAAAGTTCTTCTACCAGTTTCGTCCGTTTCCCATGACTCCTGCCGTAGTTCTTCGCCTCTTTTCCTTATCTCACCCTTGTCCCTAACCCGGACTCCAAAAATGTCTTCTGTTTTCGTATCATCATCTTTCTTAGCCCAATACCATGCGGCTTGTTACCTAATTTTGATGTCCAGAGGACAGAGCCCAATTATCACTAATAGGGCACTCCCTGGGGATGTCCTGTAAGCCACCACAGACCTTGTCAACATGTTTCTCTGTACTCTTCTCACTGTCATGGCGGGCACCACCCTCGTGAGCCTGTGTGCCCAGACTCCCGAGCCGTAACCCGCTATTGACGTTAGTATGCTATTGTGGTACA
Source organism: Schistocerca serialis cubense (assembly GCF_023864345.2). Taxonomy (NCBI): domain Eukaryota; kingdom Metazoa; phylum Arthropoda; class Insecta; order Orthoptera; family Acrididae; genus Schistocerca; species Schistocerca serialis. Next base: position 406,039,432 of record NC_064643.1, read on the forward strand.
ATTTTATCAGGTGAGGGGGAAGGTGAAATCTTTTATGACCTATAGAGATGAGGTTATTTAGTACTTGTAATGCTCTTTGGGTCACGGATTCAATGTGCCTTCCGAAATTCCACGTTTCATCGATGATAATTCCCAAGTAGCGTGTCTCACGTCGCCTAAGGACTTGTGAGCCCCCAATTCTCACAGTAGGATTTCTCACTAGTTGTCCTTTTAGCAGAAGATAAGTTGATTTTGTTGGTGAAATTGACATCTTGGTATTACAGCACTACAGTTGCAATATTTCCACGGCTTTCTCTTTTCGGCTCAATGTCTTCGCGGGTCCGGCCGCCAACCAACAGGAGGAGGTGATCAGCGTAGGATATCACCTCTAGCACCTCCTCACTCTGTTGCAGGTTGTCCAGAAGTGGCTCCATGTGGATGTCCCAGAATAGAGGACCTAATGAGGAACCTTGGGGACATCCCTTCGTTATGGTTTTTCCAACTTTACCGCTAGGGTATGATAGCCAGACCTCCCGATCCTCACAATAGCTCCAGAGGCAACCATACAGCAGCCCTGGATACTCTTTCTCCCGCAAGCAGGAGAAGAGTGAAGGCCACCACAGGTTGTCGAAGCACCACTGATGTCCGCCATGATGCCAACAACGTACTTGTAAGGGGCTGAGCCGCAGACCTCAGCCGCCAGGGCAATTGCATCAGTTTCCGATCGCCCAAGCCTGAAGCCGAACTGCCTGCTGCACATCCCGCACAGCACTCGGTGTGCAGTCAGTCAGCTTGCAATTCCTCTAGGAGTTTTCCAAACACGTCTAATAAACAAATGGGTCTATAGGATTTAGCTTCAGCTGGGTCTTTGTCAGGATCTTTCGTAATAATTACCACGTTAGTGACTTTCCAGATTTTCGGGAATCTTTCCAGCCTGAGGCATTCATTGAATAGGTGGGTAAGTGGTGTTACCAGCTGAGGGGCTAGGAACTGCACCACCGCGGCCACAATGCCGTCTGGCCAAGGGGCTTTCCCTCTCTTTAGAGATTTGATGTGGGCAGTCACCTCCTCTTCAGAAAAGGGGTAGACTGCCCCATCATTAGCGTGTCTGTCAAGATCTTCGTTCCGTAATTGGTGCTGATCTTCAGTGTCTCCATTCATATCGTAATCAGGCAGCAGGGACCGGAGGAGTACGTCAACAGTTTCCTGCTAGGATTCCGTCATCCCTTCCCCATGCCTGATCGTTGATCTCATCATTGGGGAGCGGATCTTTTCCCTAACTAGCTTGTAGAGTACTCCCCATGTGTCCAAAGCTAATTGATTCAGCACAAAACTTACCCAACTTTGTATCCTGACCGTCCGAAGTTCGTTTTGAAACTTTTCTTTTGCCTCCCGGTATAGCAACAATCATCTTTGCTTTTCCCACCAAACGGCACTGCGCTGATAGTGCGTCCTTTGCCTTCTGACTGACTGACGCCATTCCTCCAGTTCGGCTGACCATGGTGACGGAGAGGCTACCATGGCCCTTCTCCTAGTTGGTACAGCTGCCTTCACTGCTCGGGTTACTGCACCCCCCAGCTCCTCAGCCCTCTTGTCGACGTCAAGGCCGTGATGTTCGTCACCTTCTGGCAACGGAGGAATGTTGCACTCCCTCGCTAGGCGCTCCCAATCTTCTCTTTTGCAGTTCATTTGCACCTCCCCCCATGGGCCAGTGGCACTCTCTGTCTCCTAAAGTGTAGGTAATGAGATTGTGATCACTTGTGGTGGCACTGTCATCAACTTTCCAGTTCTGCAACAGGTTTACGGCATTCAGCGTGACTAAAGTCACATCGATGTTGGTACGTTGCCCCCCTCCCGCCGCATAGATGGGAGGATTGCCAGACTTTTTTAGCCATCACAAGTTGTAGAGCCATGATCGTCTCTTCCACTTTTCCACCATTTTCATCTCTTGTGCCACTGTACCATAGGGGGGATTTTGTATTTATGTTATCTGTTCTGACCATTTTTCGTCCACGCAACGCCGTGGCTACTCTTCTCAAGTGCTCTAAGTATTTTTCAATGTTGTCTCCATACTGGAAGTACATGTTAACTCCCGCAGGAGCTTGTATCTCAACGACGTTGCAGTGACTGTTGGAATGCTGCGAAAGTGTCTTTACCCGTAGGGCTTTGTTTGTAACTACCATTGCCGCTTTGTGGGCGTCCCCACTGCTGACAACCTATCATGTAGCGGCTGCGAAAGAAAGTTCCCAGCTTGGGAGTACGGCTCCTGTAGGCACAGCACATCAAACCTCCTCTCCTCCACCTCCCTTCGTAGATCCTGCATCACCAGTCTGCTGTTGTGTGCGTCCAGTTGGCCAATGATTATGTAAGTCATTATGGAAAGTAAGTATGTATTCTATCGTCAGGCCAGTTCTTTCTCCAATCGAAGACGTTACGACCGTTTGCCAGAACTGACTGAGTGTAAATGTCATCGATATCAAATTTCTCGCCACGTCTTTCAAAAACATTCTTAAGAAAGTCCCGCAGGGCTCCGAAGTCCAATGTTTGTATCGCTCTCTTGTTCGGTTTTAGGAAACCAAACGAAGATCATGTTTGGCGACACCTTCTCTAGCGGCCCGCTTGAATTTGCTGGCGGAACGGCCTGGTTGGCTAACTTAAGCGCTAGTTAAATCGGAAACTGTGCAAGGTATCGACTTTTTTTTCCGAACTGTTATTTATCAGAGAAATCTTTCCTGAAACACCCTTACAAGCTTTTCAGACTGTTTCTGAACATCCTGTATAGGAAGTTTTACCTAGAAGCAAAAATTAAATTTATTGCGAACAAATTATGGGAAAAAAGTGAAAAGAATTAAGATTGCATCATCTGGCTCGCTTATCCTCAAGTCACTTAGAAAATTTTCGTGCATTAGTCTTCCTTTCTTCTTGTACTACTCCTCCATCTACTACGTTTCGTCTTTCTCTTACGTGAGTGCTAAGCCAGCCCAAGAGCACGCATCCGTATCTGTCATGTCTTCAAATAAAAGCAAGATAATAATTAAGTATTCTCAGTCAAAATTGAACTTATCTTTCCGAACATCCCATAAAAAACGAGCGATTTGAAATGAAAGAGAAATAGAAATAGAATTTCTGGCTGAGCTCATTGTGTTATAAAATTGCTATTGCCTTTGAGAATTTTAGTAAATTCCTTCCGCCCTGTCACGGATGGTGAGTTAATACAAGAATGCTGTTAGTTGCAGCTGAACACTTATGTCCACTTCAGGTTGGAGAGTTTCGCAAGCTGTTAACAAACATGACAATCATATGTCTCAGACAGATTATAGCAGGCGACCTTTTGAGCCAACTAGAAAAATCTTTGTAGAATTTGTTGCACATTCTTTAGGGCTCTATGAAAGTGCAGATATCACAAGCGAATAGCTGGATCTGAGATTCTCAGCGGCGTTGAAGAAAATGTAGAAAATGTACGTTTGTCACAGAATTTCTTAGTTTACTTGTCTACAGACAGAGTGCCATTCATATACAGAAATAAATCGGGAGCCGTAGTACAACTAAATGTAAAAATGAAAAAGCTTCTAGTACTCATGTTGCGCCGTCTGCAGCTTGAAGTGCGACAGGAAGTACAAATACATTCTAGATTTCTGAAGCAAATCCCAGAAGATCAATTTTGTCATTTACGTAAATCTCCAAACGGCTCCTTTCCTTGTGACTCCGTGTGACAGAGGGAGTGCGGTAGTCGCCACTCGCAGGACTGCGCTCATCGTCTGCTCGCCTAGACTGCTGGCAGTGAAGCCCTGTGTTACACTGTCACAATACACAAACACACAAGAACATGCGCGCGCGAGTGCGCTGGTATGGGTACGTAAACGACTAAGCCGATTAATGATAATTCAGGGAAGTATAATATTATAACAATACACACTACGTGACGTGTATCATCCCACTGAGTGGAGCCTGTATAACGTTAAGCTATACACAAGTGTGGACACAATCTGTCAACTTCATAGGCGGGCTGTCCTTCACGAATATTGGGATTTGACATATAATCGGTATCAAGGTCATTAGAAATAGAGCACAAGCTCTTATGATACGTTGACAGAGAAATATTTCAATCACGTCCTACCAAAGGAACCATTCAGCAATACGACATCAATCTTCAGTACCAAAGCGTCCTGTTGAGGTTCTCGTGCCCATTTTGCTGCAGCCACTGGCTACAAGAACAAATACATGACACGATCTAGAATGGGCCAGATAATTCCGTCATTGGTCTATGGAGCAGTAGAAGATTTGATAGGCAAGATGCATAATGAGTGTCAACAATAGGAAGGGGTAGATCTGGTGGGCGCCTGGTAAATGATGCTTCCCTGTGTATGTAGTGGCAATTATAAAATATAGTGAGAGTAGCATGATACTGTCGAAATTTTCTTTCCCGTTTGGATTCTGATCATTATCCGATTTATAACTGAAATCAGATGATTATAAATGCTATAGTCAATATCGTGGTCACTATTTCGAATTAGACCTTTTCTGTATCAGTATCATAATGCTCCTGTCCGCAAATCAAAGACACCCTGATCGTGACTCGAAGTAAATCAGGTGGATTAGAATTGAACCGTCCTCCCAAAAAACTAATGTCAGCGAAATAGAAAATTTTTGATATCGACATGAACGTCAGTTGTATGCTGAATCGATCAGTTCGCTAAAAAAAAAATCAACGAACAACGATTCGCCATAGTTCATGAAGAATGGGAACGTATTCCGCCTGCTGTTTGCCAACACTTCTCTGCTGTTACATGGCTGACGTCTTTGGAATGCACGTCAATATTACCTCGGACTCTTGTGGTCACGTACTGTATTTAAATAGATTCAGAAATCACCTGCACCCGCTACGCGACCACTACGTCGATTTAGCTGAATAACTGGAAGGAGGAACGTTACGATTAATTTGACATTATCACACACTATCCTTCACTTTCACCGGCTCTTTTTGCCTCTGATATATGAGGTAATAAATTAACAGTCCGCCGGCAGTGTAACAAACTTGAACTCTTACTGGCGTCGTCAGTAAATTTAAATGGGTAAAATAGACTTCAAATTATTTAATAACAGATTATTACAGGTATTTACACTTCTGAGGCGCCACAAGCACATGCCTCATTGTGTTAAATAAAAAGAAAATATTTATGATATTGCAGTGTGTGTGTTATCCCGAATTGCAATGCAATGAAATACATTCGCAGATGCGTATATGGCCTACCATGGGCTGTATAATGGAATGACGACAACCTAAATTTGCGTCGGGCAGGTACTCGAACCCTGATTTCCCGCTTATCGCGAGCGGTCGCCTTACCGTTAGGCTATCGGGCAACGATTCACTGCCACACCCAAACTTCTAAATGTCATAAACCTGTCCCGATCCGGCACCAAATTTTCACCGTCGTCATTCCAGTATACAGCTCATGACAGTTCGTATTCTCATCTGCGAATACGTTTCATGTAGAAAAATATTTAGTGAACCAAAAAATAAACAGATACAAGTCTGCTAGAGGTAGTTAGTGCGAAACTGATGCTTACTCACGATCTTCACTGCATCGACATTTACTTGACGTACCTAGAGAAGGAAACAGTCTGTTGCGCTCATGGGTATTTTGATCGCGCAGTACATGGCACTCTTGTCCGGCTTTCACATCGGACTTTAGTTTTGGCTCTTCATCCAAGTGTGCCGAAATGGTGAGGGTCTGGTGAAACATGCTGTAGTTGGCGTGAGCCAAATGCCGCAGTTCAGTATATCTCATAGTAGTGGCTGTCTACTCGCTCAAGGAACCTCTTTCTGAGGTTACGAAAAGTCATAAACACCTCTCCCACTACACTCCTGATACTTACTACCTAAGCGTAAGAACGGAAAGAAAGCCAGTAGTCTGAGTGCCAACTCTCCACGCTATCCAGTGCCTACGGATGCACACGGAGAACGCTGCTTTGCCTGCTAATCAAGAACAAGAGCGCAACTTAGATCTGTAGTCACTTTCACACGATTTTACAGAAACTATTCATCCAAAAAATTTGTTTTTCATTTTACTTGTGCCCCTATACTTCAGCTTCATGGAGAAATGTGAGACCTGGTGGTCAAGGAAGGCAGGATTCGGTTATGATTGTGGACGGGGCCGTAATCAATTACTATTGGTTGATTTTTCTTTTAATCACACAATTTATTTAAAATCAACAACGAATTAAAATAATGGCAATAATGTAAGAATAGTTTCACGGCTGAGGGCCTTAATGGCAATAAACTAAGAATTGATTAAACTTGCTGAAACTTACAATTACAGTTATTAAAATAGAAAAGACAAGTGGCCAAGGTCTTACAGCTCGCTGCAAAAATACAATTGCCATCATTATCATCATCATCATTTAAGACTGATTATGCCTTTCAGCGTTCAGTCTGGAGCATAGTCCCCCTTATAAAATTCCTCCATGATCCCCTATTCAGTGCTAACATTGGTGACTCTTCTGATGTTAAGCCTATTACTTCAAAATCATTCTTAACAGAGTCCAGGCACCTTCTCCTTGGTCTACCCTGACTCCTCCTACCCTCTACTGCTGAACCCATGAGTCTCTTGGGTAACCTTGCTTCTCCCATGCGTGTAACATGACCCCACCACCTAAGCCTGTTCGCCCTGACTGCTATATCTGTAGAGTTCATTCCCAGTTTTTCTTTGATTTCATCATTGTGGACTCCCTCCTGCCATTGTTCCCAGCCGGCCGGAGTGGCCGTGCGGTTCTAGGCGCTGCAGTCTGGAACCGAGCAACCGCTACGGTCGTAGGTTCGAATCCTGCCTCGGACATGGATGTGTGTGATGTCCTTAGGTTAGTTAGGTTTAATTAGTTCTAAGTTCTAGGCGACTGATGACCTCAGAAGTTAAGTCGCATAGTGCTCAGAGCCATTTGAACCATTGTTCCCACCTACTAGTACCTGCAATCATCCTAGCTACTTTCATATCCGTAACTTCAACCTTATTGATAGGGTAACCTGAATCCACACAGATTTCGCTCCCATACAACAAAGTTGGTCGAAAGATTGAACGGTGCACATATAACTTAGTCTTGGTACTGACTTCCTTCTTGCAGAAGAGAGTAGATCGTAGCTGAGCACTCACTGCATTAGCTTTGCTACGCCTCGCTTCCAATTCTTTCACTATGTTGCCATCCTGTGAGAATATGCATCCTAAGTACTTGAAACCGTCCACCTGTTCTTTGTTCCTCCTATGTGGCACTCAATCCGTTTATATCTCTTTCCCACTGACATTACTTTCGTTTTGGAGATGCTAATCTCCATACCATAGTCATTACATTTCTGATCTAGCTCTGAAATATTACTTTGCAAACTTTCAATCGAATCTGCCATCACAACTAAGTCATCCGCATATGCGAGACTGATTATTTTGTGTTCACATATCTTAATCTCACCCAGCCAGTCTCCAACAGTAGAGACAGGTTGCAGCCTTGCCTTACCCCTGAAACTACTCTGAACCATGAACTCAATTTACCGTCAACTCTAGTTGCTGCCTGACTATCTATGTAAAGACCTTTAATTGCTTGCAAAAGTTTACCTCCTATTCCATAATCTCGTAGAACAGACAATAACTTCCTCCTAGGAACCCGCTAGATCTATAAAGCATAGATACAATTTCCTGTTCCACTCGTAACACTTCTCCATTATTTGCCGTAATCTAAAGATCTGGTCCTGACAACCACTAAGTGGCCTAAACCCACACTGATTTTCATCCAATTTGTCCTCAACTAATACTCGCACTTTCCTTTCAACAATACCTGAGAAGATTTTACCCACAACGCTGGTTAAAGAGATACCTCTGTAGTTGTTACAATCTTTTCTGTTTCCATGTTTAAAGACTGGTGTGAGTACTGCTTTCGTACAGTCTGATGGAACCTGCCCCGACTCCCAGGCCATTTCAATTATCCTGTGTAGCCATTTAAGACCTGACATTCCACTGAATTTGATGAGTTCCGACTTAATTTCATCCACCCCAGCCGCTTTATTGCACTGCAATCTATTGACCATTTTCTCCGCTTCCTCAAATGTGATCCTGTTTCCATCATCATTCCTATCCCATTGTACATCGAAATCTGAAACATTACTGATCGTATTTTCACCTACATTGAGCAACTCTTCAAAACATTCCATCCATTTGCTCAAGGCATCAACAGGATTCACCAGCAGTTTTCCTAACCTGTCCAAAATACTTGTCATTTCCTTCTTACCTCCCTTTAGGAGACTGCTAATTACACTCCAGAATGGTTTTCGAGCAGCTTGACCCAAACTCTCCAACTTGTTTCCAAAGTCTTCCCAAGATTTCTTCTTGGATGCTGCAATTATCTGTTTGGCTTTGTTTCTTTCTTCAACAAAACTTCCTCTGTCTACCTGAGTTCTCGTATGTAGCCATTTTTGATATGCCTTCTTTTTCCTTTTACAAGCTGCCTTGACTGTGTTATTCCACCAAGCTTTTGGCTTCATCCTACATTTACACACTACTGTTCCAAGACATTCTTTAGCCACTTCTAGTACTGTGTCCCTGTACCTCGTCCATTCCTTTTCCAATGGCTGTAATTGACTACATTCAACTAACTGGTACCTTTCTGAGATCACTGTTATGTACTTGTGTCCGATTTCCTTATCCTGAAGTTTCTCCACTCTTATCGTCCTACATATGGACCTGACCTCCTGCACTTTCGGCCTCACAATTGCCAAATTAAAATTTTAAGACAAGTAACGACACTCACGGCTGAAGGCCTTAATGGCAATCAGTTAAGAATTGTTTCATGGCTGAAGGCCTTAATACCAATAAATTAAGAATTGTTTAACTTGTTGCAACTTACAAACTACAGTTATTAAAATATTGAAAACATATCACCTATGTCTTAAAGGTTAATTACTAAAATAGAATTGCCACATTAGAATTTTAAGACAAGTACTGACAGTCACGGGTGAAGGTCTTTAACGACAAGAATAGCAATTATTAAAAAAAGTTAACAATCATACTGTCAAACAGCAAGGCAATAGCAAAGGTTAATTAAAAAGACACGTAACTGATCACCAAACAGGTTAGACAAAATGATAGTAAACTTGATAGCACAACCGTTTAAACTTGCTGTAACGCCAAGAATGGCAATCATATTAAAAAAATTTAGAAACATACAATAAAACAGCAAATATAACAAGGTTAATTCAAAAGCACAAGCAACTGATCACCAAACAGGTGAGACCAATGATGGTAACGTGATAATACAATAATACAATAATAACACATTAATAAAACACAAGGGCTAGTCACAGACGGTGCTGTAGGAATCGACCTCTGAGCAAGTCAGGCCAAAAACACTTCCGCGAGCGATGAGATAGGCAGCCAAGAGTTGCATTCACTTCGCAAGATGGTAACGCAGACTAGTGGCAGTCTCAAGAATGACTAATGATAATCTGCTGGAGCTACCTAACGTCCGATAGCCAATGCAGCGATGGAACACCACGCCAAAGCCGGAACTGGTGGTCAGCACTACGTCCTCAGAATGCTGTGTTTAGAGTGCCCGAAGGGAGAAAGGAACCACTACTACCAGAGTACAAGAAACACCAACCGACCTACAAATCAAGGAAACTGTCAAAACTACACGCCTTACCGGACGCCAGCGGCAAGGCGAGGAAACGTACACTGCCGTTACATACACTAACCTCGAGGACAGGTTACTGGGGCGTTAGCACCCACCAGGCACGAAAAATACCGCTGGTTTAACTTAACAAACAGTAACACATAGAGTACAGCAATTAGTAACAAGAGGTCGAGGAAAGCTAATTAGACCCGCCTTCCCCAAGACTCCACACGCTGCTCTTCGTCTCGGCGACACTGCGAGCAGCAACACGAACCCAAGTCACTGGAGAATCGCGAGATCTCGCAATGGTGGAGGTTTCACTGCTAGGATTAAGATCCACTCAACTTAAAGCTTGTTGGATCCGGTTGACGACTAGATCGTGTACCCTCGCGACCACAGCACTTCCATCCGGTAGTGCATACGTGCCGCCAGCGGTCCTGGCGTGTGCGTGCACTGCCCTCTTGGCTCCTCCGGAGTCCCCAACCGAACCGTCCACTCACCCGACCCGGAAGAACAACGACGTCACCCTAAAGATAGGGCCATAGTTCCTACATATCGATAACGACGCTGCTGCCACTAGCGGACAGGCAACACTTGCAAAACCAGGTGGCGCCAGTCAACACAAGAAGAATACAACCAACCGCAACCATGTCAACTAAACGATACAGTCTGTCCTCCAGCAGAGGACGGAAACTTACAATAGCACCAACGCTAGCCGCAACATGGCTCAAAGTGCCCATCATCTCGTTTATGGTCAAACTTAATGTGGTACTCTCGTTTAAGTAAGTCGCTGCCCGAAATTCAGAAAAGTTTGCAATTAAAAATATGGGTCGCTATTATTTTACATTTGGTGTGTAATACACCATATGTTACTGTGAATGAAATTTAGCTAAGATACTGAATTTTTCTTTAGACTTGGGAGAAGGTTTTTATCTGTCTCCAATCTCGAGAAAATGGAATTTACGTAGCACATACATTTTCGACAGCATGCGCGCGAGAATGAAATACTCATAACACACCTCATATCCCCTAAACCGTTCGACATATCAACACGAGATTTTGGCAAGTGATACCACACACAGAGGAGAGTATTTTTCTATATGGGTAACGTACGGAATTTTCTTACCTACGATAATATAGAAGAAGCTAACGTTTTTATTTTGTTGTTTTTTTTCAATCCATTACTGTAATTTGTTATGAGTCTCAGCTTTTGAAAAGAGAATTTACTAGTATCAAAATAAACGCCAAATTTCTGATTTTATATTTTAGGAAACCGACACAGTGAGGTTTTCCATAAGGCATTAGCCACTCTGGTCGCCTATTGTTCGCTTAATAAAACACCCTGTTTCAAGTTTCTGTCCCAGCACCTATTGCGAGGTAAGCTTGTGCGACTCATACTGCGTTTTGGCAAAAAAATAAAAATTACTCTTGACAACAGGAGACATGTAGCTGTCCCTGATTATTGATGAAGCTTCTTCAAATGAGAAAGGGTTAACAAATCTGATAAAAAGATATCGCCAATTTTGTTGCAGTTTTTCGGGAATCCTATAACCCACCATATTTTTAATAGTGAACGACTGGAATGGAAACTTACCAACGGATTTTGTCCTTGTTTTTCTTCTGTGACGTATGAAAATCATTCAGGGGGAAATAATGTATCATGTTTCTCTTCCCAAAAATGGTTCAAATGGCTCTGAGCACTATGGGACTCAACTGCTGAGGTCATTAGTCCCCTAGAACTTAGAACTAGTTAAACCTAACTAACCTAAGGACATGACAAACATCCATGCCCGAGGCAGGATTCGAACCTGCGACCGTAGCGGTCTTGCGGTTCCAGACTGCAGCGCCTTTAACCGCACGGCCACTTCGGCCGGCTTCTCTTCCCATCCGCATTCAGATTGAAGTGTTACACTCCTCCAACATAAACAAATTTTTGTGTGTTAAAGATAGATTACATATATTTATAACATACTTTAAACTTAATGAGTAGTCTCAAGCGGTTCATAAAGCAATAAAACAATGTAATTTTTAAGGGCCATCGATAGGTGGTGAAACGAGATTTGCTATGGGTTTTTGCAACCAACAAGAGTGTATAAATAACACGTTTATTTTCGTATCGAGAATGCACGTCTTGATAAACTGTTGACTTGATTTGTTTTCAGTTCCTCACTTAATAAACCGCTGTTTCAGGAGGTTTAAGATGCAGAAAGCAATTCATTTGCTAAGTTTCAGTACTTACTGATCCTTATTAAAAAGGACACTTTGTTACAAGATTACGCTGAAATTGCAACAAAAGGAACAATTAATTATGGCCTGACTTGGTAACCTTCTCTCTTTCCGAAAAGCGTCATCAGTGGCGATTTTTGGCTAAAGAAGTTTAATAACGCAGACGAAAATAATTAGCCAAGTCTGTTGCAATTGCAGGGGAATCCTGTAACACAGTGTACCTTTAATAATAAATAGCTGGGACTGAAACTCAAAACAGGATTTTATTTCTACACTTCAGTTATATTTGACATATGAAAAAGTACAACAGATATTGTAACATCTGTCCGTTGCTGTCCCTGTAGACTCTATAAAATGTAGAGAATGAAGGAGTGAATCTTGTTACCAGAAATATTTTTTTATTCGATCAGTGACATTGACTTTGACGAATAGTTGACAAGTTGTTCTGCATAGTGTGATTGAATTCATAGCTTCAGAGTTACAAAAGAGTTTTATTGGGTCAGTTACACTCTACAGCAAAAATGGAGTACCGTTCTACTAAAAATAACAGATTTGGTGCCTGTGTATGTCTGGATGAGAATGTTACAAAAACAAGGTTGGCATTACTTTATGAACTACTAGAGACTAATCATTAAGGTAAAAATAGATTATAGTATATGTGATATGTCTTTAACACATTAAAAGGTAATTATGGTGGAGAAGATCGTCACTTCACTCTGAATGGGGATAGTAACAGAAACATCGTACACCATTTGCAGAGATTTATTTTCATATTTCTCAGATGAAAAACAGGGAGAAAATCCTTTGGTAAATTTCCATTCCAGTCTCTCACTAGTATAAATATGGTGGGTTAGAGGATTCTGCCGAAACTGCAACAGAATTGGTTATTTATTTTTGTCCGATTTGTTAATCGCTTCTCATTTGAGGAAGCCTCATCAGCTACGAGAAACGGACACATTTCCCTTGTTCGTAGGTTTAAATTTTGCCTTTTTTGCCAAAATGCAGTATAAGTTGCACACACTCACCTTCCAATAGCTACTGCGACAGAACCTTAAAACATGGTGTGTTATTAAACAAGGAATAGGCGGCCAGGGTGGTCAACACCTTACAAAAAACGTCATTGTGACGGTTTACTGTAGTAAAAGATAAGAAAGTTAGCGTTTCTTTTCATACTAGCAAATTCTCTTTTCAATAGCTGTCGAAGACTCTCTAAAACATTAAAGAACTGGATTAAAAAAATAAAATAAAAACCTTAGCTTCTGGAACATTACTGTAGATAATAAGGTATCACACGTTAAGAATATCGCTAAATACTCTCTTCTTTGTGTGGCACAACTTGTCAAAAAGCCGGCCGCGGTGGTCGTGCGGTTCTAGGCGCTTCAGTCCGGAACCGCGGGACTGCTACGGTCACAGGTTCGAATCCTGCCTCGGGCATGCATGTGTGTGATGTCCTTAGGTTAGTTCGGTTTAAGTAGTTCTAAGTTCTATCGGACTGATGACCCAATATGTTAAGTCCCATAGTGCTCAGAGCCATTTTTGAACTTGTCAAAATACTGTACTGATATCTCGAACTGTTTACGATATGTGATTATGTTATGAACATTTCATTTACCTCTGCGTACGGTCGGAAGTGTATCTGCTACATAAATTCCATTTACTCGCAATTGGAAGCAGATAGAGTCCTCCTCCCAAGTCTAAAAAAAATTCAATATCTTAGCTAAATTTCATTTGCTGTAACATATAGTGTAATATGCACCAAACGCAAAATCATTGCGATCCATATTTTCCGTTGCAAACTTCTTAGAATTTCTGACAGCGTCCTACTTCAATCAGAATATCAAAGTAAGTATGACCATTATCGAAATTTTGAGCACTTCATCATGAAAATAACATATGAAGCTATATGTAACCTGAAAATCAATTTTTTTTACCAATTAGTTTCCGTTCTGGAGTGTAATTAGCAGTCTTCGAAAGGGAGGTAAAAAGGAAATCACAAGTATTTTGGACAGGTCAGGAAAACTGCTGGTGAATCCTGTGGATTCCTTGGCCAGATGGAGGGAATATTTTGAACAGTTGCTCAATGTAGGTGAAACTACGTTTAGTAATGTTTCAGATTTCGACGTACAATGGGATAGAAATGATGATGGAAATAGGATCACATTTGAGGAAGTGGAGGAAATGGTCAATAGATTGCAGTGCAATAAACCAGCTGGGGTGGATGAAATTAAGTCGGAACTCATCAAATACAGTGAAATGTCAGGCCTCAAATGACTACACAGGATAATTGAAATGGCCTGGGAGTCGGGACAGGTTCCATCAGACTGGACAAAAGCAGTAATCACACCAATCTTTAAACATGGAAACAGAAAAGATTGTAACAACTACAGAGGTATCTCTTTAATCAGCGTTGTGGGTAAAATCTTCTCAGGAATTGTTGAAAGGAAAGTGCGAGTATTAGTTGAGGACCAATTGGATGAAAATCAGTGTGGGTTTAGGTCTCTTAGAGGTTGTCAGGACCAGATCTTTAGCTTACGGCAAATAATGGGTAAGTGTTATGAGTGGAACAGGGAATTGTATCTATGCTTTATAGATCTAGAAAAGGCATTGTAAGGTGTCAGGCAAATCCAACACCTTCCATGAAAACCCTGACTTGATAAGCAAATCCAGTAGTATGTCACATAGCTCCGAATAAATCGTGACATTAAATTAACCAAAGTAATACGAGTAACGAGTGAGCAAATGGAATACCACAGACTAACACAAGAATACCTAAATGCATGTCATACCTTCCCACCATAAGACAGACGCAGTTCCGAGGGGAGAAACGAGAACAGAAGCCGAGAGCAGAACCGTGTTAAGTTAGAAGACCCTACGATAATCGACGGACACCCTCGTCGCCAGCTAACCGTTAGAACCAACCTCAGCCCATGTTAAAAGCTAGAGCCTTAGCGTGAGACTTTTTCGCGTCTCTGTTACGTCAGGACCACCCCCCAGTCCATGTTAAAAGCTAGAGCCCTCCTGAAGAACAGTATAGATCTTACGATAACACAAAAAGGGCCACACCACCCGCAAGTTTTAGCGTGAGACTTTTTCGCGTCTCTGTTACGTCAGGACCACCCCCCAGCCCATGTTAAAAGATAGAGCCCTCCAGAAGACCAGTATAGATCTTACGATAACGCTAATAGGACCACACCAGCTGCAAGTTTTAGCGTGAGACTTTTTCGCGTCTCTGTTACGTTGCAAACTTTAAAAACATTGCCCCACCACGAAAAGTATAACGTTTCTCATTGGATGGACAGAATTTTTGTAGGCGGAGCTTAAGGTTAACATTGAGACCCTGATTGGTCAGATGAAAACACAGCCAGATAGTTTTTTGAAACCAACTTCGGTAAATTGTAGTAAGGAGAAGTTAGGGGAGAGTTGCTTCCGAGACGGCGATGTGAGCGGAGCTGTGCTGTTCGCCGCCCCCTGACGAACACCGACAAGGTAATGAACGCACGTGATGCTGCATAACAGCGCATAAAGCTTCACTCAGAACTGCAGAAGTCTCATCTCTTACACCCCCTTTTTGCGTAATGCTAGTGTCGATCGTCAATTAAAGCTCATGGTGTTCACACTTGCCACTTGAAGTAAAAATCTGAGGTGCGATGATTTTTCTGTTATATAGTTATTGAGAAGCCACATCAGCCACTGTAATTTACGACAAGTTAGATAAGTAATTAAAGATAATTGAGGGTCACTGTAGACCATTTTGATAGTTTTCTCTTTTGTGAAACTTAATTTAAACCTAGATTATAGATGTGATATGGCATAGGTCATCCTTCGAACCATTGTAGAACTTGGAAACCCATTCGAGGAATATTCATTCACATTTTTGTTGAACGCAGTTGGTTTTTACTATCCTGTATTAAAACATTTCCTTTTATCAATAGTGCAATTTATAAACAATTTTTTGTGAGTAGAATAAATTTTCCAATGGAAAACTTAACTGCTTTTTCGACATTATTTTACCAGGTAACTAAAAATAGGAAAGCCTTGAACCCCTTCCACTAAATTTAGTTAGTATTAAGATTCTTTTACAGGGAGTGCAGTGGAGCTGACGCTGAAATCATTAAGTATTCGGTTATATCATCGCTAGTCTCACTGAACTCTTCTGAATTCTACATGTCATGTGTGGTCTGGCGTCTCCTTGCCAGCAACAGGTCCCAGTTCAAACTAGTCAATTGTCTAAAAAACACGATTATGGAATAGGAGGCAAACTTTTGCAAGCAATTAAAGGTTGTTACACGGATAGTCAGGCAGCAGTTAGAGATGACGGTAAATTGGGTTCATGGTTCAGAGTAGTTTCAGGGGTGAGACAAGGCTGCAACCTGTCTCCACTGTTGTTCATATTATTTATGGATCATATGTTGAAAACAATAGACTGGTTGAGTGAGATTAAGATATGTGGACACAAAATAAGCAGTCCTGCATATGCGGATGACTTAGTCGTGATGGCAGATCCGATTGAAAGTTTGCAAAGTAATATTTCAGAGCTAGATCAGAAATGTAAGGACTATGGTATGAAGATTAGCATCTCCAAAACGAAAGTAATGTCAGTGGAAAAGAGATATAAACGGATTGAGTGCCAAAAAGGAGGAACAAAGTTAGAACAGGTGGACGGTTTCAAGTACTTAGGATGCATATTCTCACAGGATGGTAACATAGTGAAAGAATTGGAAGCGAGGTGTAGCAAAGCTAATGCAGTGAGTGCTCAGCTACGATCTACTCTCTTCTGCAAGAAGGAAGTCAGTATCAAGACTAAGTTACCTGTACACCGTTCAATCTTTCGACCAACGTTGATGTATGGGAGCGAAAGCTGGGTGGATTCAGGTTACCTTATCAATAAGGTTGAGGTTACGGATATGAAAGTAGCTAGGATGATTGCAGGTACTAGTAGATGGGAACAATGGCAGGAGGGTGTCCACAATGAGGAAATCAAAGAAAAACTGGGAATGAACTCTATAGATGTAGCAGTCAGGGCGAACAGGCTTAGATGTTGCGGTCATGTTACACGCATGGGAGAAGCAAGGTTACCCAAGAGACTCATGGGTTCAGCAGTAGAGGGTAGGAGGAGTCGGGGCAGACCAAGGAGAAGGTACGTGGATTCGGTTAAGAATGATTTTGAAGTAATAGGCTTAACATCAGAAAAGGCACCAATGTTAGCACTGAATAGGGGATCATGGAGGAATTTTATAAGGGGGACTATGCTTCAGACTGAACGCTGAAAGGCATAATCAGTCTTCAATGATGATGATGATGATGATTAGTTTCCGTAAAATCGTTTGGGAGAGATTGTAGGGTGTGAGCCTCGATTACGTCAGCGCAGCACATCGCCAACCGGCGCGCTGAAAGTGGACAAAGAATGTCTCGTTCATTCCAGCTCGCCGGCAGGCGCTGGGCCACGCCGCTAGACGCCGCCGCACGGCTGCCATTGTGCGGTGCCTCATTAGATAACAAGGAGATATTTTCCTCGCTGGGTCGAGCCACCTCGCGCTGGGCCCCCTGCAGAGGTAGCCGCCTTTGGTTCTGTGTGTTCTCTGACATCTAATAGAAGACCGCATACAAGAGAGGAGAACATCCAGATGCAATGTTTCTCAAGAAATTCCTCCTGGAGATCCCTGAATCACACATTTCGCCACTGGAACTTAACTCACTTTTAAACCAGCTTTCGTTGGCAACGGACCGAGCAGTTTCTGTCAAATTTGCCCTCAACACCTTCCTGTCGACAACGGTTGGGTGCAAGTAGCGAAGTTCAGTTCCTGATGCCTGCAAAACTGAGGGCAAATGTCCATTTCTTCCATTACATATGCTAAGAATTTTCATGTGTGAACAAAGTGCACACCGCAAGACAGAAAATCAGGAACCGTCCGAATTACGCCATTTGTGCAGAGCCCATGTATCATTGCCTACTAAATCTTGGTATACGTAATTGATGACCAAACACTTCGACCGTCCAGACAGCTAATAAAAAATTAATAAAAAATAGACAAACGTTAAGGTGGTGGTTTTAATGCTTCAGATGTTCTACATTCCTTCTTTGGAATGTTGTTCAAATCGCATGTCATACTGACTTTAATGTCAGTTATGTCATTAAAGTGTTGACCTGTTATATGAATTTCTGCAGATTGTCGTCTCGTGGTAGGCTCATATTCACAACATCAAGTCTCATCGCGCATGACAATTTTTTTCCACAAAGAATTGTCCGTATTTTGCGTTTCAGTCAAGTTGCGGCAGATGTCCACGCGTTGTCGTTTTTGTTTGGAAGTCGAGATGTTCAGGACAAACTTGGCGCACAATTTTGTCTTCTTCAAAACATATTGAAGAGTGCTGAATTTTTGATTTAGAGATGTTGCCCCACTACAATTTGTGACACATTTCTTTGCGGCCACACGTTCATTAGTAAACATTATCTGCTCACAACTAACTGGTCGAATGTGCGTCTATTGTTACTGGTAGTTCAAGCTGCCACTGTAGTTAATGCGCTGCCGTTGCTTGCACGCCAGGTGTAAAATCAGTCCCGCAACTTTGGGATACTTTAACCGCTTATTGTTCTATTGCAACAACTTACAGAGTAACGACGTACCACTTGCATATGATGATACAGTTCGGAGCTACACCCACAACAACGTCTTCCAAACTACGTAACTCATCAGTCGTGCCCATTCTCACTGAATGCAAAATCTTGCAGGATGTTAGGCGAGGGTGCTCCAAACTCGAACTATTTTTCGATAAAATAGATTTTCTTTGTCAGAAAAACGTGCATCTCTATGTGTCAGTCTACTGTTCTCATCTTCTTTGATCTGCCTTGTTTTGTCGACATTCACAGCTCAATTTTTCTATTATTGGTCTTCATTTCTGAAGTCGTTATTCTCGACTGAGCTGTGCCTTTATGCTTCTAACGAAGTTCTGAAATTATTTTTTTCTGTTCCTTCCTCGATTACGGCATTCACTTATTCGCAGTTTTTGTCATTGTTTCAGACCATAAACAAAAACAGAAATGAAGTTTGGGGCCAGTGTGCGGCCTGTGCAGGAGGCGCCCGACGCACAAAGAGAGGCGGCTGGGGCGACCCCTGACACGCGCTATCTGCCAGAAGGGAGGTCATCTGCTTATCGGCGTGGCCGGGCAATGTCCAGGCCCGCCTGCCAGCGATGGCTATCTGCTGCCGACGACCAGGCGCGGCTTCCTCGTGCCGTGGTCCCCAGCCACCAGCCTCTCACTAACCGTGCAGGCGTCAGCGGCAAGTGATAGCACTGCTTTCGCCTTACGTTACAGAACAGATGCATAACCAGTCGCTAAGATTTCAGAAGATGATGCAGCGGTATCTCGGGTAAGTTAATTTTATTGTTGAAAGGCTGCAAGTGTCAGCAGAGATTCCAAAGGCGTCCTCTCACTGCTTTAGGGAAGTATGGGCCCGCACCTCATACACCAGAAATATTAAAAATGAAACGAAACAAACAGAGCTCATATGGCTGAATAAACGAGTATGAATCAGTTACAGTCACCAATTGACCTAGGTGACAAAAGTACCTTATTTTAAATCCCAGACTCAAAATTATTAAGACCACAGAATTTTACATAATCTCAGGCTGTGTGGTGTAAATTAACCACAAACTGAATCAAATGGAATCAAAGTGGGCTTGCATGTGCTCCAGAGCCATCTTCCTCCACGCGTTTTCACTAGAGTCTAAAGCGCGTATACACTGATTTCTGGAGGACCGTGACGAACAAGTTGGCGATCACTCTTGTCTCAGACATGGTATACGGGGCGAAGCATCAGGCGAAAGTGCTGGTCCGTCGTTCTTCGAAGAACGTTCGGTAATTCATATCAGATGTGCCTTGTTCATAAATGGCATGTAGAGTTGCTGAAAACAGAAGCAGTTCCTCGAGCTTCAACACCTCCCTGGTGTAGTGATTACTGTTCAAACTGCCCTCAAGGATTAAGAGTCGAGATTGTAAGTTATACCTTATAACTCGCCAGTCCGTGACCTTTGCGTTTGTTCTCTACGTCGCTCACAATGCATGCGGCCAGACTGTCATTATCACGATATAGTCTGTCACAGTGCAGCTTCACTGAGATCGGGTAACAATAATTAATCGCCAATGAGCATCAATAAGTTGCTATCTAATCACTATAGGGCGAGAACACGACCTCATCTCATCAAAACAAATTCGGTCATGCACTGTTGCTCTGAGCCCTTACAGAAGCATGAATTACTCATAAAATATCTTAATTCGCATTGACAAATAGTGATATAATTAAATAAATCAATGTATTTGTTGTAATCATTACAAGGAAAACATTAAGAAAAGATCTCATAGGATAATAACATGGGCTGCAACCGAAGGATTAACCTTTGAATATTTGTTTATTCAACTTACACGAAAATTCCATTTGCAGGCATTAAAGCATATGAACATAATGCTTGGAGTCTAGCGGGAAGAACACTGGAATTGCAGCGAAATCTCGAAGGTCAACAGTTGTATACAATTCTTCGTACAGTAACAAATTCATCACGTTGGAAATCCTCATTCATCGATAAGCCAACTTTGATTTTAAGTCCACTAGCAATCACTGTTCCAAAATATTTTTAATTTACAAACTGGGGCACGGAACGGGTCCACACTGCACTTGTATCAATCTCCTGAACTGCCAGATACCGAGAATATTGCTCTAAGTCCGAGTAACATTTAAGCCCAAGCGGTTCTCTGGTCGCACAGTACCTCACCAGAATCAACATGGCTGCCAAAAAGACGAAGACGAAAATTAATATCCTGGGCTCTGCTCTGCCTGCCTATTTAGAAACTTTGGTGGTTGACTACTCGTACTGCCTTACTCATTACATCGAGTTACAACTTGACCACCATTCGTGAGATGAGATATATTACATTATTTATACATTTTAAATACATAAAAAACTATTCTTGATTCATTAGCAACCTAATACCACATTACTCAATTTTAAACATCGCAATAATAACGATGTTTATTCATTTTTATACGCCACTAATGGAACTGCAGAAATCCTTGTCAACACGGCAGTTTATTCACTTTGCCGCTGCATTGCTACCTTAGTCAGATGACAATTTTACATCCATTAAGTTACCATAATATCATGAAATAAACATATGGATTGATAGGATAACGGAACGACTCTCTCGTGCTGGCGATAATCGCTTGTGTACATGTGGAGAAACAATTATTTTCTCATCCATATTCGGCTTATTCAGTAAATGATTTATAACTATCTGCTAGTTGCTCAACAATAAGAGAAATGTGGTCATTCCATAGCTGACATTAGGATCTACACAACGATGTGTCATATGAATACATTGCGTTTTTCATTTGTTATTGGTTTTATAAACAATTTTAGTGTATATGTTAATAACTTCTTTAATAATAATTTTATGCACATGATGATAATTTTACAGAGCTTGCCCCACAATCGTGAATTCGCCACTGTCGTTAGATTTTTCGCTGCGTCATCTGCAAGCAGTTTTAATGTTTTCAATACATGTATTAGGTTGCGGTTTTAACATACTCCCAAGGGGACCGCGCCTACTCGTCATCACCGATTTCGTCCAAGTTTGTGGTATACGCAGGGCTTGGCCAGAATGGAAGCGAGGTAAGATGAAGCTCCAGATGGCCAAGCCTTTAGAAAAAAGCAGCATTTTCGGCGCGAGTCGGGTGTGGCAAAAGCCATTTATTTTAGGGTAGTTACCAGGCAGCGTTTGGCGCAGCGTGAACAGTGTAGAGCGACAGATCGAGGGTCGTAGGATCAAATCCCTCAGCAGAAACTGCTTTTTATTTTCAATTTTTACGTTACTTTTACTGCAAATAAGGCGAAATAATGCTCAATATATTTTAGTTATTAATATTTTCATAAAAGACTTGAAAAGGAAAGGCAAAGGAAAATTAGGGATTCTAAATGAATTTCCAGGAAGAGACTGTAAGGCGTACACGAGATCTTGGTTTATAAAACTAGATACGTTTATTATCGAATATTACAGTTGAAGATTTACACGTGCTAGCGTGATATTCACCGTATAAAAAGGGGGAAAGCAGTAATTTTCTTGGAATTTGCACACGTTATAAAGGCTCTTTTTTACAATTACATAGTTGTTTTAAAGTGTCTATGTTGAAAAACAAACTTGGTTTACTTTTATTGAAGGGTCCCTTTCGTCGCACAGTTTGGCAGAAAACCACGCCTAATGCATCATTCCGCCATATATTGGCGGGGATAGCTGGTTACGTATATGGAATATACAGCCAATCCGGGATTTAATTTTTTTCTCTCGCTCAATGGGTCGATTTTACCTGCACCAGGAATTTATTGATTGCGGCAGCTCCAACGACAGTACGAAACTAACGGAATACGAGGTGCTATACGCCTCAGTTATAATTCTTTTGTGAAAATTTATTTGCAATCTCAGATTTTACTTTTCTTTTCATATCTTTTATGAAAGTAATGAACACAATGAACTGAGCTTTATTTCGGTTTATTTGCAGTGTGAATAAATTGAAAATTAAAAGACAATGTTCCAAGACGTTCGAATTACCGCTCTTTACCCTTTCCGCTGCACCAGCCGCTGCTTGGCAACTGCTCTAACGTATGTGGCCCATGACTCGCCCAGCCCGCGTCAAAAATGCTACTTTTTCGAAACGCTTGGCAAGAGAGCTCCCACTTCTGTCGCTCTCATTTGTGACCAAGCCCTGCATATACCATAAATTTGGACGAAATTGGCGATGCCTAGCAGACGCCTTCCCCTTGTCATTTGCTGCGCCGTTCAGCCTCGCTTTCTCAAGCAAGCGGAGGCACACACTACCCCGTTCCACTTCGGGTTTTCCAAGTCGCCGAGCCGGTGCAGTCTGTCGAGCGGCCCCCACGTCCGCTCACAGCTCGCTGCTATAGCCGGGGTGCTCCACCTAGCGCCGAGTCTTACTTACAAGGCACAGCCCCCTCACGGCAGCTGCACAGTCACACACCGCTCAGCCAAATATTCTGCTTTACTTTCAGTTCTTAGTGGACATACCGCATGTAATATCACAACATATATGCTCGTCACAGACTACAAGGAGGCTCGACCAAAAGGTCTACATTGTATCAACCAGCATGGAAAGAACAGCATTCGCTAGTGCACTGCAGCCTGAGGGGTTTGATGTATCTGGACAAAAAAAAAAAAAAATGGTTCAAATGGCTCTGAGCACTATGGGACTTAACTTCTGAGGTCATCAGTCCCCTAGAACGTAGAATTACTTAAACCTAACCAACCTAAGGAGATCACACACATCCATGCCTGAGGCAGGATTCGAACCTGCGACCTTAGCGGTCGCGCGGATACAGACCGTAGCGCCTAGAACCACTCGGCCACTCCGGCCGGCTATCTGGACAAAGGAAGCCGGAGTAATCGTTTGTGCGTCATTAGTCTAGTCCGCAGCAAAGAGGTCCACAATTGTTGCGGTAGCCTTCCAACGTTGAGATAATACTGTGGGCAAAGCTGTGCTGTCCGCTACGGTCGTGTGGACAAGATGTCGGTCATCCAGTGGTGTTGTCTAGTTGTGAAGTCTGGTACCTAATCCAGCAGTGTGCAGCCTTTTTCTGCCCTTTAGCTCTGCCGCGGTAGTGTGGCCTCAGCGGACCAAAATATTATGGTATGACAAATTCTCTTCCGACATACCTACTTCCTGCCCTGTTCGAACTAACTGATAAGCTTTTGACGTCAGTGATGCATAGTGGTGATTGCTTTGACGTATCCAACTTCATTTGATGGTCTTCCATTCACTCACCTTATATAAGACGTATATCCGTCACACAAGAGAATGCTTTGCTAGGTGTACTTATACATCATCTCTCTATGGTCTCATTCAGTTGGTACACGGTTGGTGCCTTGCTGGAACGCATATTGTTCTAGGCATCCTTCGAGTTGAAACTGGTTCAAATGGCCCTGAGCACTATGGGACTCAACTGCTGAGGTCATTAGTCCCCTAGAACTTAGAACTAGTTAAACCTAACGAACCTAAGGACATCACAAACATCCATGCCCGAGGCAGGATTCGAACCTGCGACCGTAGCGGTCTTGCGGTTCCAGACTGCAGCGCCTTTAACCGCACGGCCACTTCGGTAGGCCCTTCGAGTTGAAATACATTTCGTAGTTGCTTCTGAAAGTTACAGCTTTCACAAACGTTGGAGTGTAGGTTCTCTCTCTCGTGGGGTTAGTACGGCTGTCATCGTATCCCACATATCTGTCTCCATCGGTTCCTACTTTCCCATGTTTCCTCGTCTTCTTCTATTTCTCTTTTTCTCATGTCCTCCTTTACCCCCATCTACGCAGGCAACCTTCGGTGTTGGGTACAATAAGACTTTCTTTGGCCATCTGTCATTCGCACTGTATGTCCATACCTGGCAAGCTGCCGTTCTTCTGGTCTATCTGTGATGCTTTCTTGGGTCTGGATCATTTCCCTAATCGACCTTCTGAAATAGTCCATTTCCACAGCTCTCAGTTTGTTTTTATTTTTTACAATAAGATGCCGGAACATGCACATAGGTCGTTATAGGCTCTACAATCCGTACTTGTATACAGCATCTCCTTTACTTACTAGCTTATTTTGCAAGGCCCTAACGGATGGTTTACCTTGGCTAATCGTTGCCGTTTCTCCCAATTGCTTGTCCGGTTTTCCGATAGGATGCTACCCAAAAGTTTAAATTTTTTATCCGCCTTAATGGGCTGCCCATATTTTATTATGTTTCCTACACTTCCTCTACTGCATAAATATTCAGTCTTTTAAAAATTTACACTCAATCAACACTGATCATATACTTTCATATAAGTCGGACTGGGAATCCTCGATATAGAGATTTGGATGCCCAACTTAAATCTGTAGAATACCTATAATCGTAATGATCTCAGGTATCAAACCAAACACATTGATTTAAGGTATAAGAGAACTGCGAATATCACTGGCGGATGATCACAAACTTGCAACGACAAGAATAGAAAGGAAATTCCTTGCATCTGATTAAGAAATACTACGCTTTATTTCATAGAGCGTGGATACTATCTTCTGGTGTAAGTCGTACTGTACCATTGAAGATAACAATAACAAAGAGCAGTACCGTTGAATGAGGCGATAGTAGCCACACCTTTACGTTGCGTCTTATCTTTCCCCGTCTGTCATCTGACGAACTGTCTCTAAATTCAGGCCGAAGAACATAATTAATAAAGGTCGAAGATGAAACATAGGTGTGGGAACAGTTAAACAGCGGTCCCGATACGGTGTTAAAGTTTTTACCAGATGAAACGCTTCCTCTTGACAACTAATTTGTTGACGATGAAATACTAGTGCAGTTGCCAGGAGGAGCTCTAAAATTCTGTACCTTTATCGAAGATAGCATTCACGTTCTTTAGAGGAAGTGCCTAAAATCTAAGAATTGGCGAAAGCACTGTTACCAGTCTTTTTCGATTACTACACATTGTCTTATCTTTGTGCCTCAGTTAGCCTGGTCTGTTTTGACAACTCGCCGCTCACAACAAAAACAAATACTCTTGATATGTTCTGTGCAGACAATGCTTCACAGCTTCCACGTATCTGAAACAGGAAACATCATCCTCGAAAACTGTAATAGGACTTTAATTGGCTCTGAGCACTATGGGACTTAATTTCTAAGGTCATCAGTCCCCTAGAACAGAATTACTTAAACCTAACTAACCTAAGGACATCACACACATCCATGCCCGAGGTAGGATTCGAACCCGCGACCGCAGCGGTCGCGCGGCTCCAGACTGTATCGACTAGAACCGCTCGACCACTCCGGCCGGCGGACTTAAATTATTCACGACTAGTTTCGAAAATAAGAATTATCAGTTTCTGGTTGGTGTAATCAAATCATTCCAGCCTACCGCAGTGAGCCATTGTTGTCATAAACCGTGAAACATTAAGCACTCTACAAAGGTTTTGTAAACGTAGCTGCAAGTCAATTATACGCAAAAGCTTTGTACAATGGTTAATACTTCACGGTATATGATAACAATGGCTCGCTCTAACATGCCGGTACGACTTGGTCACGTCAACTAGATGTTGATAATATCATTCAAACTAGCTGTGCGTACATTAACTCACATTGCAGCTTCTTGGGGGTCATGTCTTCTTTTTTCCACATACTTCCCTAAGATATGACAGTAATATAACGTAAAAAATTACCTCTCTCTTTTTCCCCATGTCGCTGCGTACTTGCACTACAAATGCAACGAAGTTCCGAAGTTTTATGGGTTTCTTAAGATTTTCCGGAAATTTTACGAAAAATAGTCGCAATCTATAGTTTCTCTTAATACACATCTTCGCTTACCTAGAGACATACATTCTAACTGACTATGTCCCAATCTAGGCATGGCACATTTCGTAAAGAAACAAACAACTCATCCTCTTTCTTCTTACTAAGCCAACGATACTTTTTCTCGGTTTTGCAATGAAATAGTGCATTGTACTTAAAAATCCGTATATAGTTAAAAACACGTTGAAGGGTAAAGGTTCCGGCAGAGATATCGGTAGGTGGATACAGACCAGCAGTAGGAAAGCAGATGACATTGTAAAGCATAAAAGTGATGTCGGAGGCAAGGATAACAAAACTAGAGCCATTCCCCTGCACATCGATGCAACAAAGTATTACTTGTCTGTTGGAACTGCGTGTTAAGCACAGAAGTAAAAGCGACGCAGTTAATGGTGTGGCTCCCGTCAGCGTAGCCAGTTAGTTGTATCTCTTCTTGGTAGAGCTCCATGGAAAAGATAAGCATGCAGACAGAGATTACGCAAAGCGTTAGCTGCAATCACTGATTTAATGGCCTCTCTACGTCACCATCACGTGATAAGGACACTTGGCATCGCTGGAGACAAGCAGACAGAACAAACTTTCCACCACCAAGACTCCGATACATCTGTATTAGACATTTTACCTCTAACACCGGTCTCCCAATACGAGTACATTCAATTTGTGATTACAAACATTCTTCGCTCTCCGACCTGAAAGATGCGATTAGCGGTAAGATTTATGTTAGGTTTTCTAAACTGCATTTTCCTCTGTTTCTTTCTAAATTTGTTGCAAGAGAAACTGGTGATTCAATGGAATAAAGGAATTTAAACAAAAATTAAGATAAATGAAATCGAAAAGTATTCTGACAAGCAGATTTAAGATCTGTGAACTGCTTACTGATATTATCTCTATGTGATGCTCAAAAATGGCTCTGAGCACTATGGGACTTAATATCTGAGGTCATCAGTCCCATAGACTTAGAACTACTTAAACCTAACTAACCTAAGGACAGCACACATATCCACGACCGAGGCAGGATTCGAACCTGCGACCGTAGCAGCAGCGTCGATCAGGACTGAAGCGCCTAGAACCACTCGGCCACAGCGGTCGGCCTACGTGATGCTTTCATGTTTTTTTTTTCCTTTTACTCTGGAACGGATTTTCGATCATACGTCACCACAGTATACTCTAAGATAGGTAGATAATTACAGAGACAACAGGAAAAGGCGTCAGAGTTTGACATTATGTAAAATTATGGCCAAGGGCTAAAAGACACATGTCATAAAGACTGTCTGAAGCAAATCTATTAAAATTTGAAGAAAACTACCACATAAAAAATAGGCTAAGCGGAAAAAAGAAGACGGCTCCATAATTGAACAAGTACTAGAAGCAGAACACTATTTTAATGAATAAAATATCTGTTTGATAAACAGCACGATCTCCGTTCCACTTTAGCAAATAACAGGGTTGTAGCCTGTTCTTATCTCATTACACCAATTAAAACTAATCGGCATCGCCCTATCTAGACCTGCTTCTGAAGAATCAATAGCGCACCACAAGTTGTGGACTTTTGTCATTAATGGTATAAATGTGTCCAGAATGAAATGTGCTCAGTGTCACAGTCGTTGGGTATATAAACAAGACTCTAGCGTAGTACGCGAATTACATTCACGCAACCAAATACACAACAATGCGAGTTAGAAGACTTACTTCTAATCCCCGTCTAAAACAAAGAATATACAGATATATCAGATACATGTTGTGAACTTATCACTGGGCCACGAGGTAGATTTGTGCTCATCAGTTTAGTAGGTATACGTTTAGATGATTGTGGTACGCTTCTTAATTACTGTCTAAATGTAAAAATGTTTAAACTGTTTTGGGTTTTTCCACGTAACTGAGAATGATTTAAACTAGGTAACGTGGAAGGAACGCTAGCGTGTACTTTAGTTTTTCTGTTGTGTTTCGCATCCTCGAGGATCTTTTGAGTGTGGGTGTGCTTTAA
The DNA here is from genome assembly GCF_023864345.2 of Schistocerca serialis cubense. Taxonomy (NCBI): domain Eukaryota; kingdom Metazoa; phylum Arthropoda; class Insecta; order Orthoptera; family Acrididae; genus Schistocerca; species Schistocerca serialis. The sequence goes on from NC_064643.1 coordinate 406,067,639, forward strand.
TCTAATAGAAGTAACGGTAATGCGTGTAACGCAGTTACACAATGTGGCATGCAACACGAATAGCTGTATTTCCACCTCCCCCCCCCCCCCCTTCTAACGCAGGCTTACACATAATACTGTTTTCAAAAGTACGCAGTACCGTACTTTAGTCAGAACACGAACATACGTGCCTGTGGATGAATATGGATCCTCTCGAGTGCCGATGCTCAAATAGAAGAAATTAATGTGATATGATTCCCATCCACAATGAAAAACAAAGCTTCAGTTTCAGTTTGGAATTATTAACAAGTAATTTTGTAAAGTATAGCCATGTACGTTACTCACTAAAGAATCTCTTACTGTACAGTCACAAGCAGCCAGCATTGCCAGCAGTTTCATTCGATGTAGTCTCTTGTCAACTACTTTTCAACATTTTTGGATGTTGTTTATTTCTTGCGATGCCTCGCCTTTGTCAATATGGACCGAGTTTGTGTAGAAAACATGATCTCCGGGTAACAAAAAGCAGGCAAAATAAAGAGGCGGGGGTGGGGGAGGGGAAGAATCTATCATGGCTTTTGTTCGTTTATGATAAAGTGAAAATGGTTTCAGAGATAAAAACTGTAAAATAATAAGACACCACCAAAACTTTCGACGGCAGGCTATTGAGCTGATTAACGAAAGATATAGTACGGCACCATAGTGCCTCTTTAATAAAAAATTTAATACTTTTTCGCAAAATTAACACTGATTGTTCGTACAGATTGGGATTGTCAAGACTCTTAAATTCTGCAATATTCATTAAATGGCGGGTATTTGTAATTTTTCTGCGTGGTTACTTATCTTTGCTCGGTCCTCTATGATCATCTGCGATCGTATTTACATTAGTGTGATAGGCAATCAGGGCTACGAAATTGACGTAGACTAACTGGTTTCATAATACTTAACTGGCCCAGTAACTATCGTAATTGTTACTATTTTTATGAGCAATCGACACCCAGGATGAGATTTATTAACTCTTTGATAGGCATATGTCAGAAAAAGAAGGTGACGCTGTGGATTACCGGTTGAGCTATTTAGCACACCTCTAAGGTGCTATACTCCGATCTCTCGTGACCTACAGAAAAGGGAAGCTCACCATAAGATCATACCTCTTTTAAGGAAATGACCACGTCGCGCAAACGGAAGCGTCTTATTGAATGATAATTTATATGGGTGGCCCTGTCAGGCTTGAAAATACGGTAGCACACCACACGTGGGTATGTTTATGAGAGAAGGAATCATCTGTCTATAACAGAAACACGCGGGCACTATAACGATCAGCCGTATTTTCATAAAGCATCAAAATATGCCAGGATGTTTCATCAACATATGAATTACCCACTGAGATTCAAATGAATATTTAATAAATGGACAACGGATTACAATTGGGAATTTAACACTGAAAAAGGTTGGATTCAGCAATGGCATTTCAGTGTTGATAGTTTGTGAGAGAAAGAGACACATGTACTAGCACTTGACGGAAATCTATTGCAGCATGCTCATGGCCTATAGAGACTCTGGTTTCCCGTACTACACACACACACACACACACACACACACACACACACACACACACACACACACACACACACACACACTTTTTTAAAGAAACTTCTGCCATTCGACTGTACATTGTTAATTTATTTTACGCAGTTATAATTTCGGCTTTAGTTACACTCACGTGCACAGGGTCAAAAATTCACAACGTATTTGAAAACATTACTTGCATGTTAAAATATATATGACCTGTTTGTGACATGTCATCGTCGAAAACACATATTTCTCGTGTTATAGACCAGCTGTCGTGTTATAGGATATGAGTACATATGCTAGATCATAATATGGCTGACATTGTGCTCAGAGAAAAACCACACAGTATAGCGTATTTAATATCCAATATATTCCTGTGACCTGCATTCGCCACTTCTGTTCATCAGCTGACGTTAACGTATGTCAAAACAGTCGCAGATATCGTAACGAAGCTGCACCACTGTGTGAGCCACACGATCTTTAAAGTACCAGAGGTATTACCAGGAAAAGGAAGTGCGTATTTGTTTGGCTAAATGCTTAGCGCGTTCTTGTAATACATGTTCATAACAGCCTCTTACAGGGATACATTGTAATACCTGTAATTCCTGTTCACTCTTCCCAAATCCCTCCTCCAAACATCCATCCACACAAACACCCCCCCACGCACTACCCTTGAATGTTATATTCCACATAATACCCTTATTGCTGGCAGCCTACATTCACTCACCACTTCACTCTTCAGTGTATCTATTTTAATCGGTCAAGATATCGGCCTTTTACCTATTAACGTATGCAACTGCCAACCTGTTTTTATATATTCGCGTATAACTCACTTTCCATTCATCTGCATCTATATTTTAATTAATCAACAACTCACCCTTTTACATTTTAACTCATGCAACTGAACGATCTGTATTTTTTTTATTGTCCACAACATACATTTTTGTCAACCACCATGTCCAGTTTTTATATTCTGTTTCAAAATTTTTGCTCTCATGTGGCTGAAGAGCAGCAAACTGTATCCGCTGACAGTCCAACCCTCGCCCATATGGGGCACAAAGGATGAAACAACAATGAAAAAAAAAACATTCAGACTTACATAAAAGATGCCACACCTGTGGAACAACTCGCACGACTCACGCGAAATGGTGGGACTGCCACAAATCTCAGAAAGTGAAAGATTATGAGCCAGAACCTGTTCAATGACATTCTCTACACATTCCTAAAATACGACAGTTCCTACAATTGAACACGATAATTCAGTAGAAAGAGAAAGAAAAGAGTGGGGTGGAATGAGTAGCAAGGGGAGAGGGCAGGTAACTTCTTGTGGTGGGAGGTAGAGGGGAGAAGATGACAGTTGAGAGCGAGTGGAAGTTGATGGGGTGGACAGGGGATGCAACAGATTTGAAGGTAGGCATGGGGGAGGGAGACAGAGGGAAAGGGAGGTGGGAGGCACAGGCTAGTAAATCCGTGAGCTACAATATGTGATCAAAAGGATCCGAACACCTGGCTGAAAATGACTTACAAGTTCGTGGCGCCCTCCATCGGTAATGCTGGAATTTAACATAGTGTTGGCCCACCCTTAGCACTGATGACAGCTTCCACTCTCGCAGGCATACTTTCAATCAGGTGCTGGAAGGTTTCTTGGGGAATGGCAGCCCACTCTTCAGGGAGTGCTGCACTGAGGAGAGGTATCGATGTCGGTAGGTGAGACTTGGCACGAAGTCGGGGTTCCAAGACATCCCAAAGGTGCTCTATTGGATTCAGATCAGGACTCTGTGCAGGCCAGTCCATTACAGGGATGTTATTGTCGTGTAACCACTCCCTCACAGGCCGTGCGTTATGAAGAGGTCCCCGATAGTTTTGAAAGATGCAATCGCCATCCCCGAATTGGTCTTCAACAGTGGGAAGCGATAACGTGCTTAAAACATCAATGTAGGCCAGTGCTGTGATAGTGCCACACTAAACAACAAGGAGACCCAGCCTCCTCCATGAAAAACACGACCACACCATAACACCAATGCCTCCGAATTTTACTGTTGGCACTACACACGCTGGCAGATGACGTTCACCGGGGGTTTACCGTACCCACACCCTGCCATCGGATCGCCACATTGTGTCCCGTGATTCGTCACTCCACACAACGTTTTGCCACTGTTCAATCGTCCACTGTTTACGCTCCTTACACCAAGTGAGGCGTCGTTTGGCATTTACCGGTGTGATGTGTGGCTT